>NC_087158.1:27639539-27679539 GCF_035594125.1 Scylla paramamosain | reverse complement strand
GTGTGTGTGTGTGTGTGTGTGTGTGTGTGTGTGTGTGTGTGTGTGTGTGTGTGTGCCTCCCTGCCTCCCTGCCAGCCCAGTGCTCTTACCAATTACTCCCCAACGAGGAACTCTTCTCCCCTTCCTCTTCCCTCTTCCCCTTCCCTCTCTTTAACACCTCCCTTCCCCACTCCTCCCCCACTTACTTCCCCTTCCTTCTTAAAACACCTCCCTTCCCTTTACTCTTTCTTAAAACTTACTTTACTCACCTTACTCAATCCTCCACATCAACCCTGTACCTTCCCCAACACCCCCACTCGACCAGACTACCTTGCAAGGACCAAAATGTCTGTTGCTGTTTGGTTTTCCTTTGTATAATACCACCACTCCATGTCCTCTTCCCCAGTACACTACCCAGCTACACCTGCACCGTGACACACTTGCCACACTTACAACACCAGTCAGGAATGCGCCCACAGGTGATGGTAGTGAGGTAGCCTGGTCGTAAGTAGCAGAGGAACAGGAGAACATAAAGACTCATAGTGGATCCTGGGTTGGGTTTCTCGTCTATAGCATACCGGTGGAACTCAATAACAAGTGATATTCGTTATGGATGTGGCCCGGAGTTTATGGTAAAGGCGTGTGAAGAGGAGCGTCGTTTTGTAGGGGAAGAGAGTGAAGAGAGTAAAGAGTGGTGTGTTGTGTTGGGCTGGCTTGTGTTGGACTTCTGCTGTTGCTGCTACGTGTGTGTGTGTGTGTGTGTGTGTGTGTGTGTGTGAGTGGCAGAGGGAAAAGAAAAAAAAAAAGATAGGGATGATTTATGTACGATCTCTCTCTCTCTCTCTCTCTCTCTCTCTCTCTCTCTCTCTCTCTCTCTCTCTCTCTCTCTCTCTCTCTCTCTCTCTCTCTCTCTCTCTCTCTCTCTCTCTCTCTCTCTCTCTCTGGAATCATGTCAGGTTTCAGTAAAAAATAAAAGTGATATAAAAAAAAATGTGCGTTTCTCATTGTCGTGAGGATAAGTGGAAGTGTGGGAAGGGTTAGCCTGCTACTCCTCCTCCTCCTCCTCCTCCTCCTCCTCCACACTCAAGCATAGAAAGTGGTACTGTGGTGGAGGAAGAGATTGTGGTCCACCTCGCCTCCTCCTCCTCCTCCTCCTCCTCCTCCTCCTCCTCCTCCTCCTCCTCCTCCTCCTCCTCCTCCTCCTCCTCCTCCTCCTTTCCCTTCCCATCAGGTGAAACAGAGCTTACCTGGGAATAATATACACCTAAAGTGGCTCGATTACAGGTGTTGGCCATTGCTTGCTTCCTTGCTTGTGTGTGTGTGTGTGTGTGTGTGTGTGTGTGTGTGTGTGTGTGTGTGTGTGTGTGTTGTGTTGTGTTGTGTTTCATATTTAACTCAAGCCTTTGCCAAAAATAAATGACTGTGAGAGGCGGAGTGTGTGGCGTTCATTGAATTAAGATTAAAATGATTTAGTCCTCCCGCTTATTTCCGACATCAGTGGGTAGGAGGGAGGGTGCTTGGGTGGATGGGTGGGTGGATAATGGGGGAGTGGAACGGTGGGCTGGTGTGTGGGTGTGGGTCCGAGTTGTCTGGCCTAGTGGTGGTGGGTGGAGTGGGGTGGAGTGTGTGAGAGTTCAAACGAGTGAGTGATACGCGGTAATCTTTGCTATTGACTGCTTGCATGTCCTCATTCTTGCCCCCCTCACCCCCGCCACTCACACACACACACACACACACACACACACACACACACACACACACACACACACACACACACACACACACACACACACACACACACACACACACAGTCCTCCTTCTGCAAGAACTCCAAGGTAATAATAATAAAGTTCCCCCAACTACTACTACTACTACTACTACTACTACTACTACTACTACTACTACTACTGCTACAAAACCACGTCCACCACCACCACCACCATCCTTTCACTGTGCATTCCTCCTAGCACCACCCATTCCCTGAGTGACACCACCACCACCACCGCCACCCGCCCCGAGGAATGGCAAGGCGCATGTCCTGCCACACAGAGAAGGCAGCGGCGACGGCGGCGGCGGCGGTGGTGGTGGTGGTGGCGGTGTTTGGCTCCTGCTGGGGGCGCGGCAGGAGGGTGGGCGGGAGGCTGAAGGTGGGTGTGGGCGGAGCTTTGGCTGGTGGAGCGGGAGGTCTGAGGGCTGGAGTGAGGTCAGGGAGTACGAAGCCTTTTAGGGGGACGGAAGGGGGGCGGCGAAGAGAGGAGGAGGGGAGCGCCGCGCCCCTGGTGGATAGAATCAGTCTGGTTTCTGCAAGGCGCTCTCTCTCTCTCTCTCTCTCTCTCTCTCTCTCTCTCTCTCTCTCTCTCTCTCTCTCTCTCTCTCTCTCTCTCTCTCTCTCTCTCTCTCTCTCTCTCTCTCTCTCTCTCTTACGACACGCATGCGCAGTGGTCGCTTACTACACTGGGAGAAGGATCGTGGTGGTGGTGGTGGTGTGGTGGTAATTGTGGTGGTGATAGTGGTGGAGAAGACACAAGTGATAAGGGTGGCGGTGGTGGTCGTGGAGAAGGAGGAGGAGGAGGAGGAGGAGGAGGAGGAGGAGGAGGAGATGTCATGCACACTGCTGGAGGTGGATGGTAGTGGGAAGGGCGTCATGAACGTGATGGTGGTGATGGTGGTGGTGAATGACATGGGAACTGGTGGGGTACAGTACAGCAGAAATGTGGAGAGGGTGTTACGAAGGCATGGTGGTGGTGGTGGTGGTGGTGTCGTCATGAAGTGGTGTATGGTATTGTGGTGGTAGTGGTGGTGGTGGTGGTGGTGGAGGTCGGGGGCTGCGGCTCAGAGGACGAGGAGACATAGACAGGCGCGGAGGAGGAAGAGGATAAAGCCTTTAGGATAACTTCCATCCTTCTCCTTCCCTTCCCTTCTCTCTCTCTCTCTCTCTCTCTCTCTCTCTCTCTCTCTCTCTCTCTCTCTCTCTCTCTCTCTCTCTCTCTCTCTCTCTCTCTCTCTTGCTTCCCTGTTTCCCTCTTCCCTCTCTCTTTTCTCTCTTTCTCCTCCCTCTCTTTTCCTCTCTTACTTCGACTCCCTCTCCCCTCTTCCTCTTCATCCACTATATATATTCTCTCTCTCTCTCTCTCTCTCTCTCTCTCTCTCTCTCTCTCTCTCTCTCTCTCTCTCTCTCTCTCTCTCTCTCTCTCTCTCTCTCTCTCTCTCTCTCTCTCTCTCTCTCTCTCTCTCTCTCTCTCTCTCTCTCTCTCTCTCTCTCTCTCTCTCTCTCTCTCTCTCTGGCCTGGCTTCCCTCTTCACCGTTCTCCACCCTCCCATGTCTCCCTCTATCCCCTCTCTCCCTCTGCCTCTCTCTCTCCACCCTTCCCTTGCCTGTCCCCGCCCCTCGCCGTATGCACGCTCCCTCACTCGCCTTGCTGGGCTGTGTGGGAAGCACGTGAACGTAGGTAGGTAGTGGTGTGTGCGTCTATGCGCCCACGAACACACTTGCACTCGAGGACAACCTTCAAGATGACCGTACTGTGCGCTTGTGTGTGTGTGTGTGAGTGTGTGAGAGAGAGGGAGAGGGAGAAATATATGTGTACGTATGTCTTTCTCGTTCTGTTTTCTCGTGTTTTTCCATTGGCACGTGTATTCATGCTGTGTGTATGTTTGTGTGTGTATGTGTGCATGGGTTGCCTTTATTTTGATGATTAGGGAAGGGATGATGTGAACTACGTAGTGTGTGTGTGTGTGTGTGTGTGTGTGTGTGTTGACTAAGGTGTTGGTCGCCATATACATGGATAGATAAATAAATAGATAGATGGATGGATAGATGGGGAGACAGGTAGACAGATAGATAGATGGAGAAGTATAGACTGATAGAAAGATGCGTATTACAAAACACAACTTGCAAAATACAAGTCGTAGTGAAAATACACAATACTTTAAGGCACCCTGTAATTTGGCTGACACACGTGATCAGGCAAGTGAGGGTGGAGTGTTCAGGTGTAAATGAGGGTCGAGTGTGTGTGTGTGGGAGTGCGTGTGTGTGTGTGTGTTTGTTTGTATGTGTGCTGGCTGCCGCCTACCACCTGTTCACAATGTATAGACAAGGTTAGGTGAAGTTGGGTCATGATAGGTTACGTTAGGGTAAGTTAAGTTTGTTAGCTTGTATTATGTTAGGTTAGTCATGTGTATATGTAAGATTAGTTAAGGTTAGGTTAAGTTAGGGTAAGGTTATTTTAAGTTAGATTAGGTTAGGATATGTTAGGTTGAGTTTGGTTAGGTTACGTTACATAAGATAAAATTAGGTTAAGGTTAAGTTAGGTTAGGTCAAGTTTAGTTAGGTTACGTCAGATCAAGTTATGTAAGGTGAGGATTAGGTAATGTTATGTTAGGTAGGTTAGGTTTAGTAAGTTTACGTCAAATCGTTTGGTTGCGTTAGGTTAGGTTTAGTTAGGTTACGTCAGATTAAGTAAGGTAAGGTTAGGATTAAGTAAAGCTGCGTTATGTTAGGTTAGCGTGGCTGGTGAACTCTGACTCACTGGCTCGGGGATGACTGGCCACGTTCCTGTCAGTCACCTAATTCAGATTAATGACACCGGCCGGGAATTATACGCTGGAAAAAATAAATAGTTGCGGCTTTATTCATTAGTGTTAGTTTGCAGATTGCTGGCGCGGGGAGTCCTGTGAGCTGTGATTGCTTTGCTATGGAGGATATTACTGTTTTATTTATTTATTTATTTATTTATATTTTTTATTCTATTTTATTCATTTATTATTCTTCCTTTTCTTATTGGAGTGAGTGAACAGATACAAGATTAGTTGTTTATTTCTGGAACTAAATTGGCCAAGTTTTCTCTCTCTCTCTCTCTCTCTCTCTCTCTCTCTCTCTCTCTCTCTCTCTCTCTCTCTCTCTCTCTCTCTCTCTCTCTCTCTCTCTCTCTCCTTCTTTGACTCCTCCTTTGACATTTTGGGAGTGACAAGTTCTCTCTCTCTCTCTCTCTCTCTCTCTCTCTCTCTCTCTCTCTCTCTCTCTCTCTCTCTCTCTCTCTCTCTCTCTCTCTCTCTCTCTCTCTCTCTCTCTCCCATTTTTTTCTTTTTTATTCTTGGTGAATCTCCTTGACAAATAAAAACTTTACATATATACGAAAATTACATAGGTATATACAAAAGATAACAAGGCGCTTTTCACACATTGAATCGTGTCATCCACTTAATGGCTTAGCGGCAGCAGTGGTGGTGGTGGTGGTGGTGGCGGCGGCGGCGGCAATGAAATCCGTGCACCTCTGTGTCGGCTTTTGTCCAACCCCTTTAATGAGGAAGTAACTTAACGGGCTCATTTTTATGCACGTTTCCCGCCAGGTGATGCAATCGTGCCTGAGCGGACAGGTGAGCGCGGGGCACCTGTTACCGGCCTATCAGTGAGTGTGCCGGGGTGATGCGCCTCTCTCTCGTCTCCTCCCTACCTTCCTTGCCTCTCACACGCTGGGGAGTGAAATGTTGTGGCTCGGACGTTATTAGTAACATGCTGGTGAAGGGGCTAATAGTCTCTGCCGTCCTTAAAAGTATTTGTGTAGAGTCTAAAGCGTTTTAGGGTTGGTGGAAATAGGTCGGTGTGTATCGTACAGGGACTGCCACGTATAGGCCTGATGGCTTCTTGCAGCTTCACTTATTTTCTTATGTTCTTAATACAGGTCAAGGTCTTTTCCGGTACTGTTATCTATATTTTCAAGGACTTATCTATATTTCCCAGTACTGTTTTATCTATATCTTCCAGTACTGTTATTCATATTCATACCTAACACTTTTTTTTTTTTTCACTTCGGTCTCGCTCTCGTCCGATATTGAATCCCTCGCCTCTACGTAGCACAGTTGGCAGCGGTCAGCGGTCGACTTACTGCCTTCCATAATTCACTGGGTACTACATCCCCTCGTTCCGTTTTCAGTGGTTTGTGGGAAAAGTTCGCGTGTGGGGCAAGTGAGTTTTGCCTGGCGTCCCTTTAAATAACGCTCGTGAAACAGGGACTGAAGATCAAGATGAGAAACGTTAATTCATGACCAAAGATTTTATTACCCTCCAAACTCCGTGAACTCTGAATCTCCGCATCCTCCTCCGCCTCCGCGTACTGTAGTTTGAAGCCCCGAGAGTCAGTGGGCGCAGTCTCTCTTGGTGCCTCGTCAGGATCCACTGGTCCCCTTCAAGTTAAGTTCCATTGAATTTTACAGCCTCGTGGGTCATGTGGCGCGTGTGGTGGGAAGCAGCCAGGCGTGGTGGGCGTGGGAGAAGGACAGGTGCGCTGGGGTGGCAGGGGGAGAGGCTTGGTGGGTGTGGGGGTGACAGGTATGGTGGCCGGGGGAGGGGGGCGTGGTATAGACATGGTAAGGGAAAGGGGGTAGGTGTGGTAAACGTAGGTTGGTTGGGGGTGAGAGATGGACTTCGGGATGGTGTTTGGATGGGAGATGGGGGGAGGAATAATCTCTTCTCCCCTCTCTCCCTCACCTTTGCTCCCCTTAGGAATGCATGCTTTTGTTATTTCCGTTTTCTGTTCATGTTGTTAATTGTCTCCTCTCCCTCCTTCAAGAATCTGTTATCTCCCGCATAATCTGTATCTCCCGTGTCTCTTTCCACCACCTTACCTTTCATCCACATCCTCTAGTCTCTCTCTCTCTCTCTCTCTCTCTCTCTCTCTCTCTCTCTCTCTCTCTCTCTCTCTCTCTCTCTCTCTCTCTCTCCGGTCTTTCGTTTTCTCTTTCCTCCTCTTCCCTTTATTGTCTGTCCCACCCCTCCGTTTTCCTCCTCCTCCTCCTCCTCCTCCTCCTCCTCCTCCTCCTCCTCCTCCTCCTCCTCCTCCTCCTCCTCGTTTCTCTCGCGCCCTTTAACCCTTTCCCTCTTCACTCCCGCATTCCTTCTCCCCTCTTTCTCTTTCTGTTTCTCTTTCTCTCCCTATCCTCCATGCTTTCCTTTCCTCCACACTCCTCTTGTCTTTCTCCCTTGCTTCTCTTTCCATGTTTTCTTCCTCAACCCTTTTCTTGTCTCTCCTACTTCTTGTCCTTCCCTCCCTCCAGCTCCTTGGTTTCCTCCACATCCTTCTTCCTGTGAGCCGCTCCACCCTCCGCTCTTTCCTCCACCTCGCGCCTCTCCGCACCTTCGTCGTGTCTCCATTTTACATTACTCTGCCATTATATATCTCGCAAGGTAGCCATCTGTCCTCTCTCTCTCTCTCTCTCTCTCTCTCTCTCTCTCTCTCTCTCTCTCTCTCTCTCTCTCTCTCTCTCTCTCTCTCTCTCTCTCTCTCTCTCTCTCTCTCTCTCGCACTCTTGACTCCCTCCCTGCCTGGTTCTCTCCCTCTCCCTCTCTCCCTCTCTCTCTCCCTCGCATCGCCTGGTGTGAGTTGTGTTGGTTGTTCAGAAAGTATGTATGTGTGTGTATGTGTGAGTGTCGCTGCCTGCCTCTCGCTTCCCTTTTGAGTGTTGAAGTGTCATCACGACAGATAGATGCAGATGCTCTTGTCGTGCTAGGCGAGGGTTTGGTCTGCCTGAGGTTACTTGTGTGCTGTGTCTAGTACTGTATACTTAACATGCGTGCTCCTGCGTGCTTCCCCTCGTCCAGATATTTTACATGCTGGAAGGTGAATGGCAGGTTAAGTATACCACCACCATCACCACCACAACAGCAACAACAACAACAACGTTTTCTATGACGCAGTTACTCCTACGCTTGTGTGCCTCTTCTCCCCAGTCTCCTTATTTTCCCTTCTTTCACTGTATAAAAAGGAACGAGTGTGCAGTGCGGGTGCCTCCTCCTCTTCCACATCCACACCCCGCATCCAGCCAGCAGGACTCGCCTCGGCCACCACCACCACCACCACCACCGCCTCATTCACACGCTATAAATAAAGCCTCGGCTAGAGTGGAGAAGATATTCTTAGCCCCCAATGTGACAGTTGAGTAATGGAAAGTTGTGGTGGGCGCCGCGCAGCCTGGAGGGAGGGTGGCGGGCGGGCTGCGGGGTGCGGGCGGGGGCGTCCTCCTTGTCTTGCACCACACATGCGCCCCCAGCTGACGCGTACTGGCTCCCGAGATTCATTGACTCATCTTTTTCATCGGCGACTCGTGCTCCGTGGGTGATTTAGGGAACGCACTGGTCAGCTCTCGCCCGTACTGTGTGTGTATGTGTGTGTGTTTGTGTGTGTTTGATTCATCCAGGGTGTTTTTAGAATCACGTGCGTAACTCTGTGTGTGTGTGTGTGTGTGTGTGTGTGTGTGTGTGTGTGTGTGTGTGTGTTTATTGGTGTTAATCCTTCAGTTGAGGGCGAAACAGCTTATCTCAAGGCTGGTATATATATATAAGGAAGCGGCACAAGCGTGATATGCACAGGGCGCCGTGAAGCCAGACGGTCCTGCCATGTTAGGAAGGACACCACGCACCGGCCACAACTGTACCGCCTGTGTCTTTTTTTTTTATTTTATTTATTATTGTTTTCTCCTTCACCTTGCTCTTGCCATCCCAATTCAAATATCATTGCAAGAAAGGAAAGGAATCCCTACAATATGAATAAGTTCCACCGCTCCACTTAAGAATCCATATTATTAGAAAATCAGAAAATGTCAACCGTCCTCAGCAGTTTGTTTTCCTCGTAGCGGTGCTCCTCATGGCACAGTGCCGCCGCCTCCTCTTCTTGTGACTACTACTACTACTACTACTACTACTTTTCTTCTTCTTCTTCTTCTTCTTCTTCTTCTTCTTCTTCTTCTTCTTCTACTGCTACTGCTACTACTACTACTACTACTACTACTACTACTACTACTACTACTACTACTACTACTACCATTGTAAAACAGAATAATGGTTTGATTCTGATTTTGATTCTGATACTATGACTACTATTATTTTACCTAAAACACCACCACCACTACTACTACTACTACTACTACTACTACTACTACTACTACTACTACTACTACTATTATTATTATTATTACTACTACTACTACTAACAGGATTGCCAGAGGCGTGGACGTGTACTGACGAGTGGCGTTGTTTCAGGTCGGGCGCGGACAGGCCGCGGAAGCCAGGCTGGCGAGGGGAGCGCGCTGATGCGACGCACGGCATCATTGGACACCATCTACCTCAAGGGACAGTGGCCCAAGGACGACCAACCCTTCACACAGCTGCTTCATGTAGACAAGGCCTCTCAGGTGGGTGGTGCGAGGAGGCGCTGTGACGAGCCTTCCTTGCATGCCGGGGAAGCCTTATGCGCCCGCTCGCCACTTGGATCCTGCTTCCTGTTCCATAATTAATTTTTGTTACGTTGTTGTTAATGTGTGTGTGTGTGTGTGTGTGTGTGTGTGTGTGTGTGTGTGTGTGTGTGTTTCAAGCTGGCTGCCCTTCGTTCAGCAATTTCACGTATGTACTGTGTCTGTCTGTCTACCTGTCTGTTCGTCAAGTGTTCCATATTCTTTATCATGGAAAAGGTTATAGAATTTTTTTTTTCACACCCACCTCCAACAAAAGTAACTAAAGTTGAAGCAACAGAATAAGATTTTTTTGTTTTGTTGAAACCCTGTGTTGACCGCACCCTTGGGAGAGGACACACCGCCGCACCACCAATGTCACTCACACCCTGAAAACTCCTGCACTATTTCACTAAACACTGTGGCTGATTGACAATATAGCCGGAAATGTTGGTAACTGATGCTTTACGGAATAACTGTGTGCATGCTATTGACCCTTTACTGCTAAGACTGTCCTTTATTAACATTCAGTACACCGTAATGTTTGCATAGACAAAGAATAAGAGAATAGAAGGCTAATTCAGACTTTTCTAGGCTACAGGGACTGCTTATGAGAAATGACTACGACAATAAATCTAAAATAAGTTCAAGCTATTGGAGGTGATTAAGAAAAAAGTTGTGTAGGACATAGGACTGGCAGATAAGTTGTGTTTTATAAAAATAATTATTCTGAAAAAGGTTGTCACTGATCATTCCAGATATGTGAGTGTGTGCATAGATCAGAATTGATTGATGAATTGCTGCAACGCTGCTCTTGTTAGTGTGTTGTGTGTTGCAGCAAATAATGTGTTGTAAACATTATAAAGAAAAGAAAAGAAATAGTGATACAGTATTGACAAGGTTACATACAAATAGTGATATAAATACTAAATAATGTTCACTTTGGAATGAAAGATGAATTAAAGAGGATTATATTGAAACCCAGCTTGGAAATAGAACAGCTGCATAAAAAGAGAGTTCTCCAGTCATCAGGGAAAACAAAATAGAGGAATATGTGAGAAAAGAATGAGATCAGGATGCAAGGATTTGTGTGCAAGTAAAATCTGCCACCACATTTTTTTCAATTTTTGACCTTCCAGAGGTGCACGGATCCTGAATGGAGCAGAGCTTCAAAAATAGACAGAGATAGGTCAGAGTTGAATAAAATGGAGGAATAAGGAGGATGAGGAGTTTGCTGCATTGATTAACTGACTGCATTTGTTGATTTTGTTATTGTTTTAGACTAATGTATCAGTGTCTCATCTTGCATTGTGCACAATGATTATTCAAGCAAAATTCATGTGTACAATTTGCACAGGTGTATTTCATTTTGCAGTAATATAGAGATGACAGGATTGGAACAGCCAACCAGTACTTTAAAAATCAGTGAGCACTTAGGTGGCAATAATTTCATGTTATCATAACAAATCTTTATAGCTACATGTTTTACCAGCCAACTCAGCCCAGAGTCACTGTCTCATACCAGGATTACCTGAAGTAGATTGCAAATAGATTTATCACACTGACAGAATACAATGATTCCCAAACTAGATTGTCGCATCTGCTTGAAGTTGCTTGTCTCCATCATTTTCACATACTGCCAGTTATTGTTCATCAGAAACATGCACAGTGCATTCTAACCTTTGTACTGTTTCTAGACCCCAGAAGAGTGGGCCTCAAGCTGTTACGGGGGACTGAGCTGGGCCCTCAGTGAAGAACCTTACCAGAGTGGTAGCAATAGTAGTAGTAACAACAGCAGCAACAACAGCAGCAGAAGACCATCAGTGTCTGTGGTTCCCTCTCCGTGGCTGGGGGGCACCAGCCACCAGGCACCCTCTCCTTCAGGAGAACAGATCGACAAGTTTATCCGGCACCGGTGAGTTCCATTGTTGTCCAGAGTTGTAGTGTATGTATGTAGGGAATGAGTCAAAATAAAATTGCTCATGATATATGTAATACTACACTTGAAATTTTGTTTGTTGTGATGCCTCACTTGGATGAAGGGTTATGATAAGAATGTGACGTGTTGCTGTCTCCCTCCAGGCTTCAACGAACCAACAAAGAAGGGACAAGTGGTAGTGGTCTCCGCTACAGTCCCGTACATGCTGATCACTCCGTCCTTGCTCCAACACCAGTTCACCTGAGACACCATGCCCTCCAACATGCAAATGGTGAGACTTTATGTTGACATATTACTTGCATTTGCATCCCTGTTATGTTCTTGAGCTCACAGCTTAAATATGGGATTGTTGACTTCATGCATTACCTTATTATTATTATTTTTTTTTTATTATTTATTTATTTATTTATATTTTTTTGTTTGTTTGCTGTAGTGGAAGGTAGTGCCATGCTTGATGAAGGATACTCTGTCCTCAGGTGGGTCCCGTGCCATCTCCATCCCACAGCTGCCCAAGCCACTGCTTCCTCCCCGACTGCGCAGCTCAGTGGAAGGTCTTAACCAAGAAATTGAACGCCTCGTTTTGCGACCGCCCCACATGCCTGGGGATGACCTAGATGATGTGGTGTGTCTTGCTTCATGTTGATTCTGATGCATTCCATTTGTTTTTCTCTTATTTATTTTTGCACTAAGTAAGGAGATGCAACCATTATTTATTTCTAATCTAGATATTATTCATTATCATGTGCTCTTTGAATGAATAAGTTATACCATCACTGTTATTCTAAGGCTTGCTCTTCAGTGATGTGGGAAAGATGCTCATCATGGCAACTCTGTTTCTTTTGCATTGCTGTTGCCTTATGATTTATTTGATCTATTTATTTATTTATTTATTTACTGTGTGTGTGTGTGTGTGTGTGTGTGTGTGTGTGTGTGTGTGTGTGTGTGTGTGTGTGTGTGTGTGTGTGTGTGTGTGTGTGTGTTTAAGTGCAGGAGAAGAAACTACATGATGGAGAAAACTATATTAATGCTGGAGTCTGCAGCCAGGATTTATGAATTGCTTGAAGCAGTTTCTGAGCCTTAAGGAAATTTCATAGTGTTGTTTTCTTCAAATAAGATTCACTTACATGAATAGCATTTATTCTCAGGACACCAACAGAACCTCTTTTCAGTGGAGTGAAGTCCCACGTGACGGCCGCAGAGCGCCCATTGCTGAGTACCTGAGGTTTACAAGGAGCGTCGACACTCAAACACCTGCCAGAGGGTCAGCAGTGTCCGCTGCCAGTTCTGACCACACATCCCCCTCTCTATCCCCACCCACCTCCCCTCCACACAGTCAGGATGCTGCCATGCCATCCTCCACTCCAAGCCCAACTAGTACACAAACACTGGCCACTTCCCCTCACATTAACAAGTTCCTGGCACGGGAGCCTCCAGATGGCTGTGAGAGAGTGGCTCTCAAACATCATGAAGACAGGTAATAATTTCTCTTCAAGTTCAATCACATGCTTAATTTGGATGCATTTTTACTACACATCAGATCATTGTATGTAGAAAGAATCAGTTTTAGAAAGAAATATTAAACAAAACACTTTCACCTGACCTAACAGCACATTGTCATGCTATAAGTTTCAAGTGTTATAAATTATTAATATGGTAAATTAGTTCTGTTAAAGTAAAAGTTGGTATCCTGTATTTTTTAGTGTAATTTTCATCTTTTGATTCCAAGCTCATAAGTAATAAGATTACTAGAGGAATGGCTCTCAGTCTTGTACATTCTGTGCCTTTGGTTGCTTCGTATGAGCCACAGGGAATAGACAGATAATTATTTTCCACCTTCAGTCTGGTTATTGGGTTAACTTTAGATATTTCATGGTCATGCTGTAATGATACATCAGTAAGTTTCTTTAGCCAGCCACAACATTTTTTTCCATGACTTGCTGGAACACAAGTTCAGTATTTTGCCTTTCAGTCATATCCCTTTATGGAAAATATTCTTCATGGCCATCATAGACTGCAGCATGACTGGTGCTCCTTCAATATAGTTGTGAATTGCTTCTAACAATGCTGTTCATATCTGCACTAAACCACTATTGGACAAATTTTTGGGAGGGCATATGTTACCTACTGCTGCTGGCAAAGTTGCTCGCTTTGAACAGTATGGTTTCAATCTTTGTATTCATCGGTGTAGGAGTTTCCCTTTAATAATAAGCATATTTGCTTAACATAGAAGATGTGAAGTGATTTCTGAAGTGAAATATTTTCTAAGGGATACATCTTTTTAAGTTGAAGTGCAATTTTTTTCTAAGTACATAAATATGTAATATTTTATTTATCTATTTACTTATTTTTTTATGAGCTCTTTTCCATACAGCACAGTACAGACCTGTGTAGCAAACACTTATTTTAAATATGCAGTGAATAGTGACATGATTTCCTACAGGTCAGGGGTAACAAAGACAGGAGTGTGGCCAGCTGTCAGGCCCCCAGGTGGCTTCACTCTACGGGCCAGCCAGGGATCAGCCTTCTGTGCACCAGAGAGGATAGCAACAGAAGAGGAGTGTGGAGCCACTGCCCTCCAACCATGTCAGCATCAAACTGATTCTGTAAGTGTATATTGTCCTGTTTGTGCTGGTAGTCCTAGTGTGTGTCTGGAAGGAGAGAGTCCAGACCCAGAGATGGTGCAGTGTGTGCCCGAGGCCTGCCAGACCTCCCCATCCCACACAATGACATGTGACGTGGGCGTGTCCACGATGGTGCCCGGTCCTACCAGCACAAGCATAGGGCCAGCCCCTGAACTCACTGCAGATCAATAGCGAAGGCCATGTTTTAGCACATTTTACAATTATTTTTGTCATCTTGCAGTTAACAGTTATCCTCAAAGTGGTTCAGACATTGTGGTTCTTAATAGCCATTATAGTGATTCATGAATATGCTTACTGAGTATTATTTGGTATGTATTAATGTACACAATGTATTAACTTTCAATGTGATTCCGCATTTCCAAGACAATTTTGTACGTATATCCCAATGTTGCATATTGTTCACTTAGAAGTGAATAAGCTCCCTTACATCTCAGGATTTAATGGATAAGTAGCCATTATAATGTAGATCTAACTGACACATTGTAGGGAACTGCTCATGTACTTACTTTGGTCCTCTCGGTGGGGACCAGATGACCCTCCAGCTAGGGAAACACTCTGACTTACACTAGTGTAACAGGAGCTTTTGTGATCATCTTAAGACATTTTGGGAATCAGTTGCTGTTTTGAAATGGAAAAATGTTTATTTTACACCCAGTAAATACCACTTTCAATTAATCAAATATGTATGTAGCTATTTATGAAGTGTTGTAATCAAATTTCTATGATAGGACTAATGAGCTTTATATTTTGATAAGTTGAATTAATTTTCTAACATCTGTTGTCCTTGATTTAGGATGTCAGTGATGTGATAATTATCTTTGTGTCAATTAATTCCATAACATGGAAATGTAAGGTTAATATTTTAAAAGGAAATTGCAGTTTTTGTTGTGGTAATTTTGTGTGAAGCTGCTTTTAGATACTTTTTTTTTTTTTTTTTTTTTTTTTTTTTAATTGGCATATTACATACCTTTGTATTGGCCTCATTGATCATCTCAGCCATATTACAACTCTAGGATGTTTATTTTAGTCATCATTCATCCTTGTTGAAATTGGCACTCCAGTCATATGTTTGAAGGGACTTCAACACCTTCAAAGTAGCTGCATTACTATACCTGCAACTTGGAAATTATTCATCTGATCTGTGCAATGAGGAAACAGCCTGATAATGAACCATCAGAAACTGCAAGGGAATCAGTCTGACAGTGGACCTTGCTCAGAGGAACCAGTCTGATCATGCATTATAAACACAATCTACACTATAAGAAGTTCCTTCTGGAAACCTGTGATAGATTTCTCGGATATCTTTGGATTTAACAAGATGTGGGTATGGACTACGAATACTGGTGGTTGTGTGTGCCAACTGCTGTCTTGCTACTGTGGAGAGTGGCATTATTCAGCAAATATAAGTCAGTAATGGTTGGAGCATCCAAGATATGTACCTCTATTTCACAAAACCCATTTTTGCAAAACTCAAAAGGTCACAGTGAACAAGAATTCTAAGCCAGTGTTATTTGTGCTTTTTGGCATGGGTTAAACTTTTGATAGTGGTGCATAACTACAAACTTCAGTGAATACCTTACACTGGTGAAGAAAATGCAGTGTAACTAAATTAACTACTTTCACGACTGACTAAGATGCTGCTAGAAACTTGCCATCAGTAGCCTGGGTGGGAACAGCACCAGTGGTACCCAGCACACTAGGCAAAAACTGAAAACAAAAGCAAGAAACCAGACTCCAGTGTGTGGTTGTCTGCTGGTCCGTGCCTGCCACACCAGCCTCCTGTTGAAGGACCTCGGGTGTGCCTCGGCAAATCTCACTTCTCATTAAAAGCTCATTGAAGTAAGTTGTTTAGTTATACCTTTTAGTGTGCATACCTGTACAAAATATAATAGATGCAATTTTGTCCTTTGTTTTACATAATGATCCACAGAAACTTTGGCCTACTATAACATGTACTTCTTGTTGGCAATGTTTATAGTTTCTTTGAAAAGAAAATACAGTATACTGTTTGTGTTGTGAAGGTCAGCTGCTTCAGGGAGACAAGGAGTCTTGCATCACCATAGTTTGCTTTTGTGTGCATATTTCTAACAATGGAACTATGTCATTTTGCTAAGTTAATGTGTCCCTGAATACTTCTGTACAGTGGTTACTCAAGTTGTACCAACCTAATTTAATCATATGAATTATACAGCCATAAAAGACCAACTCTGGAAAATTCAGCAGACTGAGTTTTCTTGCTTATGTATTAGTTTACCAGTGACATGTCTAACAGTTTGGACTATGAATCATGTAGTTACAGTAAATGAGATTTTTCAATTATTTTGACTGTAAATCATGTTGTAGCCACAGTCAGTGAGCCTTTTCTGGTTAACTTACTGGAAAAAAAGTTGTAGTGAGGACATCCAGCAGTCATGTTGGCTTCCTAGTGTTGTTAAATACAATAGTTATTGCATAACTTTAAGAATACAATCAACATGAACCTCTAAAGAATAGTAGAAAATAAGATAAAAGTTGTTATCACAGGGAAGTCTGGTTATGCAAGATATGCATTTCTGAGGATGGATGCATATGTCAAATATTAATTCAATAAAAAAAGAATAGAGCTGTATTTTCACAGCATAAATAACACTGTCCCCAAAGACTTCATTATTTCACTTGCATGCCTGTCCCCAAAATCAAATTATTTTATTTTTTGTCAGAGGTGTGTATCTTTTTTCCATTTGTTTATTTATCAGACTAGCAGAAAAGAAAATGTCAAAAGCTTCAATAGGTCTGTTTATTTAAGGTGTGAAAAAAAAAAAAACTGCCAGACTTATTTTCAGGCTGGAAACCCATTTATTGCCACAGGGTAAGGCAGCATCGATGCCACAATGCCAAGTTGTGATACTTGATCATTCATCATATCCTCTGAACACTGTAGTAGCTCTTAAGTTGTGAAAGGGTGTACCCATTCATTAAGCCTTACTGACCAGTCATGTGTCACTTCTCTTATTTTTTCCATGGTCTCCTCAGCAATTCTTCACCACACTGTGTCATCTTCCTCTTGGCCCACACATTTTGTTTTTTCCTGCCAAGTTTTTCACATTTTCCTGTAACGATGTCAGCTGAAGCTATATTTTCTTTTATCATTTCTTTTCATATATATAAATTGGAATACAATATCTGTCTTGATTTTCCAATAATGGTTAAGGAAACATTTCCAATTCTAAGATTTTAGAAAGGTAAATTTTACAATGGATTTGTAAATATTTCATATAAACTGCTGAGCTTTGAGAAGCTCAAACACTGTTGAATTTCCTCATTCACAGAATTTTATTTTTTTTTTTAACCAAAATATTGCAAAATATTTCATCCAAAATTTCACCTTGTATATAGAAACTTATAGCCAGAGTGTCTTCTCTATAATAACACATTTGTGTATTTTTTATGCAGCTTGCCTGTGAGATGGCATCCATGAAAGCAATCAAAATACTTTTCATAAGAGAGCAAACAAAAAAATATAATAATAATAATAATAATAATAATAATAATAATGTGAACAAATGAATAAGAGTAATCTTCAGGCCTTCATACATGTCCTTTTCAGTTAACTTTTGCAACATGCTGGGCATAAACTCATAAGGATATCTATTCTCAACCCGTGTGTAAGGCATCTCGTACAGGGTTTGTGCTAGAAAATTAAACATGCTACAGTATCCTGACACAAGCATTCTTTATTATTTATTTAGAGTATTGACAACTTCAGCTTAGTTTCTCCATTTGAATGCAAGTAACATGAAAATGCTTTCCACAGTATGCAACAAGATGACCCTTGCTGACCTAGTCCAGCATGGCCATCCATTCCTCCACACCATCTATACATGCTATAGATAACTGGGTACATGCCAGGCTCCATTGCCTTACAATATTTATGCATGTGTCATCAGTGTTTGAGCCTGTGATGTGTCTAGGGGCTCCACTTTTCACAACACATGTTTGTTTTATCAGTTTTTAACCCAAAACAGCTAAAGTTGCCTTATTTAAGGATGCAGAGTAACTTGTAAAATCAAGGTTACCACACTTTACCTTCTCCATGTTTCCTCAGATATCCATCTACTGACTGACCCACATGGAAGGATGACCACCTGGATAGGCTGTGTGCTGCCACCCTTGGCCCAATTAAAATAATCCATAGCCGAGCTCACTCTTACATCACAGAGGTGCAGAATTACTGCTGAGCTTTGTCAGTATTATCTGTCATCTCTAATCACTTTGTAATCTTTGGCATAAACTTGCACCTTTTTGTTATCTTATTCTCTACTACAGTATTATCATGAAAGCCAATGGAAAATATTGTTGTCTAACAAAACATTTTCTAGGAATGGAAACCTTTCATCAAGTGAGGCAATGGTGTAGTTATATTCCCTATATTGATATTATTAGTCTAGCAAATGTCAAAATAGGGAAACTTATGTTAAACAATGGGCAAGTATCCTCTCAGAAATGCATCCGATATGTTTTTGGATTAGTACAAAAATAAATTTATATATGAATTATTTACATCTGTGCACTTCAGGAACAAGTCCTTAAAAAGAAAAAAACTATAATTCCTGTCTTCATCTAATCCAGTATCCTCTCTGTGTAGTCTCAGACTCCATTCAGGTTTGTACTTGAAGGCATGGCATATCTCAGTAGATATGAGTATGCATTTGTTAGCATGCAATGACATGTTTTATTGCTTTTATGTCTTCTGTTCACTGCTGAAAATTGCCTAGTTCACACATGTGCAAACACACAATACACCATAGACTAAAAATTAAAGAATGAAAGTGTCAGATATATCTCAAAAGTATAATTTTTCAATGGTTTGGATCATAGTTACTTTGATTTCATAATTCTGTAACACACACATGCATCTTCTATTTATATCTGCTCAAGTTTGGATTTCATTGTTCATTTGTTCATGAGTTGAGTATTACTTATTCACATGCAGTACACTAAAAATAGTTTACAGATTAGTTTACAGATATCTGCTACGTGATGAGTACATAAACAATAATTAAATATTTTATGAATCTGATAGATAATTATAAATACTAAATGAAGAGTTTGCAGACATGTGCAGTGTGAAGTAAAACTCATGCAGCCATATCAGGTAACAAATTTAGTGGTGGACATCAGAATGTTCAATTACTAAATGATGAACTGAACTCAGTTACCTGATAGAAATTAAAATTCATTATAAAAAAGCTTCAATAATTTACCATTATTAATGAGTAGTCACAGGTGAGTATGGAGTATTTTTGTCATGAGGTGAACCTTCATGTGTCTTGTTTATATGAATAGTATCTGAAGTATAAAGCAATCTGCTGTATGTAACAGCTTGCACATATAGCATTGCATTCGGAGCAGTAGATGTTGAAAATTAAAGTTATGAAGATCTGTAAAGCTCAAGGCAGATTATTACCAGGTACAATCTCCACCATTTCATGTCTTCAATGTCTTCATGTCCAAAGTCATGTGTACAGCAGTCAGTACACTCTGTACTGTGAGGCCAGCTGTCACCACACACATCTCTACTCCTGGTTTCCTTCCCATACATCAGTTTATGACATTCAGCCTACTATACTGGTGCAAGGGGTATGGAAATGATAGAACCTGTCCACCTCTACATGGTATATGGATGCAGTAGGTGAAAATACATTTGTCCACCCGCCCACCACCCGAGGGAAAAATCACAGCATCAGGTGACACCAGTGTCTCTTGTTTGGGCAAAAAAATAAACCTCCATCTGGGCCAACTGGACTACTGACTGGAGTTACTGATAACTGCATTCATAATTTAATCACAGTTACCACTTTGCTGCATTCTTATGTTTTATTGATTTCCAATTGCTTTTTACTTGTTTATTCACTAGTATCTTATTTTTTTTTCTACTATTTCAATTTTACATTCAACAATATTATACACAATGTATATGTATATATAGATAAGTACAGCTCTACTCATTCATGTGCATTTCATGTATGTACGTACACTACACTTTATGTTTGACCATTCAGTTTTTCATAGCCGAGTCCAATTGGTCTTTCACATCACAGTATTTATCCAAACCTGGAAGTCAAGATCCACTCTCTCCCATCCTTGAACTCTTCTGTTATTGCATTATTGCACCAACATTAATATTTTATTAACCTTATTTCAACTTTTAATTTTCTTATTTAGTGTTAAATGTTCACATTTCATGCACCTTAGTTTTTTTGGCAATTATGCATAATGATCTAATTTCTTAATTTTTTTTTCATCCAATTTCCTCACCTTAATCATCCCACTCACACTGTACACAACTGTCAACCACAGGATATAACATAGCTTTACTTCAAAGTATTTTCATCTCAAAGATAGTACTTGTAGCTTTTTAGTTTAACTTTATAAAAATATATATGTATATATTTGTAATTATAGGCTTAAACAATTAAAATATGCCATACAATTCCAGAGCTTCAGGAGTGTAGTATGGTGGTCCACATGACCATCCATACCCACCAGAAGCTGATAGGGCTAAGAGTGTGAATGCATGTGTGAGTGTGTGATGCTTTGTCTGGGCCACCTCATGTGGACTGCCATCCTGTTATATAGATAGATACAGTTTCAGTCAGAAAATTTTATATAATTTCAATCAATAATAAGATTTAATAGAAAAATAGACTACATTATATGGAAACCTGGTTATGTGAACAGCTTTCCAGAATGCCACCACATGCATAGAACGAATACACCAATATTGAGTTTTTATGCTCACACCGTTCATTTACAAGTCTTGTGTTTGAGAAAGTTCAGTGTTATGTGCAGATTTTGCAAGACGATGAAACTGATCTAATGAATGAGGAAGGAAGGGTCTGATGCTGTTGATCTCCATGTGTGTCAGTCGATCCAGCTTTGCATGTGATCCCTCACTGAGGATGAAGTCTGCCACAGATGACCGTAGCTTAGAGATGCGCAGGTCCCAGATGTCCTGAAAAGAAGTTAGAAAGTCGTCAGTTTATACATTTCCTGTGAACAGTGCAGTCTATTATTTTCCCCCAATACACTCTCAAAACATTACTGCAAAGAGGTGGTCAGTACTTCATAGTTACCTCTGACAGGAACCATAAACTGACCTTAAGAAGTGTCTTAACCTGTTGTGAGTTAGGAATGCCTTCAGGTTCAGCGGACAGCAGTAACTGAGCAACTATCATATAATGCTCACATGGCATTTGTGTAAACACCTGAAATATTATATTATATGAATAATATAAGGGTAATGAAAAAAAATCAATAAAGAACATAAGACTTGAAAAGCAAGGTGAATCAAATTGCCATCTTGTAAATGATATTGCATACAGCATTCACAGGTCTAAAAAAGATATATAACACAGAAAGTTTCAGTACTTTATAAGAAGTGGGTTAATCAAGGCATGTTATAAGGAAATATACTGGTGTCTAAATCAAAGTGAACTAAAGAAACTTGGGAAACAGCTTTATGCATAGAGGCATAAGAAGGATTCCACAAAAAAACACCTTTAATACATAGAACTGCATAAAATTGTAAATATTATGAAGAAGGTATCTTCATATATATCAAGACATACCAATACTTTAACTAATGTTTTTAGACACGAGTGCTACTACATTGAGAAATGTGCAACCACACAGTACCTTGGATTGAGCCTCTTCTTCCTTTTTCTCAGCTAGCTTCTCTTCATCCAGCCAGTCAGGGATAACTATGCGACATTTACTTCTTTGACGGAGGTTTAGCCCAAGCCACAGAGGCACCTCCACTGGGATTCCTAGTTTTGAAATCAAGATTTTTTAAGAATTAAAGTCAATACATTTAAATATTAGTGACATCAACTTCAGTGAACATGTAGACTCACCCACAAAAATAGAATTTTATGGTACACTGAACCCTTGATTTTCCTTATTTGAGACTGGGAAAGTTTTCTAAATAATCTAAAAGTAAAGAATCATTTTACAGTAATACACATAACTGTTACATTCAGCTCCCAGACACTGAAGGTTTATACTTAATGAGGATGGAAATATTAAATGTATATTGAAAATGCAAAACTATAAAGTGAAAATGGTGGGTTATTCAACTTTCCCTGACTTTGTCTGGATTTTTCTGAAATGCAGAAAACTGAGATCCAGGAATGAAAAGCCAGACTGACACAACACTCTTATGGCATCACTCACATGATTGCAATTTCCTCACCTGGGCTAAATGGTCCCACATCACCTGATATAAGGTAAAGTTTGTCTTGGGCAAAGTTTGGCACAATGGAGATAGGTAATTTCTCAGCTAGAAATTCCACCTCCGCAGCATCCATTGTTAACCTAAAAATGAATTATTTCTCGACTTACAATTTCAAAAAATGAAATTGCTAACATTATACAAACAGGGAAAGATATGAGACACTATAATGCAATGTAACATGAGAGAGAGGGAGAGAGAATATGGTATGCATTTCCTTAAATACCATACACACACACACAAATAAATGAACAAATTAAATAAGTAAATAAACATAAAAAAAATAAAAGCGTGTGTATAGCTTCATTGGCTGGTAGTCTCTCCCCCCCCACAGCTGCGTGGCAGTATCCTTGCTCGCCCAACATGTAACGGTGCAACAAAAATGCATGGTAAATTTATAATTTAAGCCAATGTCCCCAATCTCTACCCACAGCCCACGGCGTTATTATTAATTTCCGACAAGTAGTGTAATCATTAGAAATGATGTGAATAGTGAGAAGAACAAAATGAGGTAGGTTATTACCACGTAGTGTGTAATGGCTTAAACTATAATAAAGCCCTAACCTAACCTAACCTAACAACTGAAGTTCAGGCAACAATACACCATTTATGTTTACCTGTGGACTTAGAAAAAGTTGAGAGCGCTGTGCATTCCCAGGCCTATTGTGGCGTTATTATTAATTTCCGACAAGTAGTGTAATCATTAGAAATGATGTGAATAGTGAGAAGAACAAAATGAGATAGGTTATTACCACGTAGTGTGTAATGGCTTAAACTATAATAAAACCAAATGCACAACTGGGAATTCATACCGGCAGGCCGCGGGCACAACCAGCCCAGGGCCCCAATTCTCCACGAGTGCCCCTCTTCTAACCTTCAGAGCCACACAGAATGGTTGATCAGAATTCTATCTTAAATCCTACCTTATTTACATTTACAATCACGTCAATTCCTTCACTACTAGGCAAAAATTTACCTTCAATATCTATAACTTCTTGGACACTATTTTTGTGCAAAGTTCTCGTCCATATTTTTGTGCCCTAAAAGACAAAATGAACCCTCCGTTTTCTCTTTCTCCTCCTGAGTGTCCACGTCAACAATTTCTACAAAGCTAGGAAGGTTAACGAAGACGGATTGAAGCATGAGGATTGACTAACAGTACAGTTGACGTACGGCAGCCACCAACCTGTGTTTTTCCCGCGGTACTTAGTTTGTTTACAGTCTGCCTGCGGTGGTAACACATGACTTCCTCAGAACTTATTCATTCATTATATCAATATGAAAAAATAAATAAGAAATAGAATACTCTTTGTTAAGAAATAATAATATTTTAATTTGATATGTTAATATTTCAATATACATGAAACCCTGAATTCAAACATGTTCTCAGAACTTCATTCGTTGGCTACAGCAGACAACAGCCTCTGAGCGGCAGAAATATTTGTGAGGAAACACAGAAATGAACTTTACCGTTTTAACCGCCTCATCTAGACAGTTGTGCCATTTCCTCGCGTAATAATAGTGCATACACTCCAGTCTACAGTATACCAAGCATGCGAGCAGCGACTGGAGCCCTTGTCACGAAAACAAACTCATTTTAGCCAAACACAGTGTTGCATCATAGCACACAAAACAGCTGATCCGGGAGTAAAGCCACTGATAAGCAATATTCGAAGGTTTTATGTAAGGGAAAAAAAACCGAAGGCTGTCTTGAGCAATACCTAGTGTACACCACTGATCAGTCATCGGTGCTGAAGCTGTGTGAACCTGTGTGCTGAAGGTGCTGACCTTTTGGCGACTGTGAGGAGGCCACCGACAGTAACTCTAAATACAGCAACGTAAGGTGTGTGTGTGTGTGTGTGTGTGTGTGTGGCACCGTGCAAGGAAGCCAAAGATTGAGTAGAGTATAATATTTGATGGTCAACATTACTGTCGCTTGCTAAAAGACGCACGAAATGAGATGTTAGTTATGCTGTGCTCTTAACCTCACTTTACCACACACTCATTTACAGTACGCCATATTTTCTGATATGATCATGGTTACGGAGAAGAAAAATGTGATGTGCATGTCCAGTCTGCGGTCTTGCACAGTTCTTTTACGAGGGAAATCCCGAAGTCTAAGCACAGCTCAAAACACGAGTTTGTTTGGGCTACGCTGTTGTTTCTCACTCTCTTGGTAATCGGTGAATAGTCGATATATGTGTGTGTGTGTGTGTGTGTGTTGTGTGTGTGTGTGTGTGTGTGTCCTACCCTCTGCCCTACGCATGTGGTCTTTAATCATGTAAAGAAATGAGAGAACGAGGCTTAATAAGTAGGATGTCCTATAGGCAAGGTCTATCTCTTGATTAGAACATAAGAAATTAAAGGGAAAGCTAACAGGCCTACACTTGGCAGTCCCTGTAACAAATATGCAGAGCTTCATATCACCCGACAACCAGGGAAAACTATAATGTAGTGCATAATCTAATATTTTTTTTCTTTTATTTATGGAATTACAAGTCAAACTGTGTGTATTGTCTATAATAAGATAATTTTGGAGTACGTAATATACATAGCAGGATCTAAATCGCTAACGAAATGATAATGAGAATTTTAATATTATATTTTATTTCATTACCATCACTGAGTAGTAATCAGGTTGTTACTCAGTAATCAAGTTGTTAGTGCCAAGACATTAGGGAGCTTTAAGAGAAGATTAGACGGATTTATGGATGGGGACGATAGGTGGAAATAGGTAGGTATATTTCATACAGGGACTGCCACGTGTAGGCCTGATGGCTTCTTGCGGCTTTCCTTATTTCTTATGTAAGGACGCGTCCAATGTTTGCAATTAACGGTGAAAATATTAATGCATGCGTACAGCCACAGACAGAAATGGAGTAACCTGCCCCACGAAATTTCACTGTACATTAAATCTTCTTTTAAGATTAAGATCTCTGTCCTGTTTAAAATATATAATTACTCTGATGTTGTAAGGAGGCTGTCAGCAGGTCAGAGGAGTTAAGACAGAGGGAGAACGCTGAAGGCAGTAGAAAAGAATGTGGCGCATTTTAACAGACTTGTGACCTTGAATCCACCATGAACTGCCTTTCTTGCCTCTTACTCCAGGTCGAGTCATGGCGTTGCGAGGCGTGCATCTGTCATAATTATATCCAAGAAACTAACATCCAAATTTTAGCAGGATCCGGGAGGGAGGTTCAGTTAAATGTTAAATATATCGTTTATTAGTTATTATCTACATTGTTTCCTGCGGCACGATAGCTTTGTTACTTGCGAGGAGTAGAAATATGTTGATTTAGTTTGTTGAATTTATACTTAGTGATTCATGCCTGCTTAGAACTAGGACCATGGCGTTCGTGTGATTCTCTCTCTCTCTCTCTCTCTCTCTCTCTCTCTCTCTCTCTCTCTCTCTCTCTCTCTCTCTCTCTCTCTCTCTCTCTCTCTCTCTCTCTCTCTCTCTCAGCACTATGCGCGGATGGGGACGACACTATTACTACCGCTCACCTAAAATAACTCTGATAACATATCCTGCGGGGCTGCCAAGTTGTAGATACTTAATCATTTCTCTCTTTTTTTTATTGAAATTGCTTCGTGAAATCAACGCTCAACTGACCGAATTCAACACATAAGGTCCAATAAGCTTCCAAGCGGGCCATTGCCGTGGAACTCTTTAGGGTGTTGAGGTGAGGCGCTGCTTGATCAAATAACCCCCATGACATGACGCAGTGTGACAGTCCCTGAAGCCAGCAAATCCTCAGTCTGTGTGGGCAGCAGGGAGGCGATAGAATGAGGGCGAGGGACGAGGCCAGCGTTGCACCTCAGACCCCACTTACCTGATTAGGCACAATTTTGGTGTAAGTATTAATAATTATGTATGTTTGAATTTATAAATAAAGGTTAAGTCAATACCAGAGGGGGGAACGCAGCTTTTAGTTCGCTGACATCAGCTACGGAATTATATTTACTGATGTGTTTACTCGCTTCTCCGTTCAATACTTGTCAAACTTAACGTATTTCTTGCTAGCAGTCACCTCGTGGTATATGGAAGTTTATTTATATTTTTTTTTCTATGTTATGACTATGTAAGTGGTTGTTTATACTCCCCTGTTATATTTGCGTGCGTGCGTGTGTGTGTGTGTGTATTTATCTATTTATTTATTTGTTAAGTCTTATTAATTTCTTCTTTTTTTTTTTAAGTATGAGGGGTTCTGAACTAAGGCAACAAAAAGTAAAGAAAAGATTATCCAAAAATATGAGGTCTCTTCACTCATTTTTCTGCCAAGCTTCTGTGCAATTATTCATATTTTTCTGTCATGGATGAATGTGAGTGTTTATTCATATTTTTCTTAAGCTTGTGTGCGAATGTTCATATTTTTCTGTCACGAATGTACGAGCATGTGAGTATTTACTTATATTTTTCCCCTGTGACTAACTTGTATTACGAAGCGGAAGTCAGACCTGGAGAAAGGAAGCAGTTGTTCGGGTCCAATTCAAGCATGAACTCCCGCTGGAACTGAATGTATATATAAGGCGAAACTTCTGGCGTGCAGGAGGGGTTAACGTTACACCTCTCTTCTCCCCTGACTTCGTTAAAGCATCGTGTTGAGCGCCATCATGTTATCAGCTTCCATTTTTTCCTTACGTAATACTTAATACATCATCTTCCAATCCCCTGCGTTACCTGTGGGAATAACGCTCAACTTATCCTTCTCGTTAACGCAAATCTTCTACGTCTTTGGAAATTTTCGGCATCATTCTCACGTAAACTGTGGAATTTTAAACAAAGCACCAGTCCCTTTATATTAACAGGGGTGGGAGTGGCCGCTCCTCCCAGAAGGCATCTCTCAAGCACCTTTATCTGCCTGTCTTGACTCTGTAGTGGCAGGGAGGCGAGGGAGGGGCAGGGCACGGTAACTGAGGGAGGGTTTGTGAGGTGTGTATCTTACAACTCTACATACAGGCCGGCAATGTGATTTTACTACTTGAAACGTCTTGAGAGAGAGAGAGAGAGAGAGAGAGAGAGATTTTATTTGATGTTCTATTCGATGAGATGCTTAAATTTGAAATATCATACAGGACAAAGATGGTATGGAATATTTATTTTTAGAGCATCTTATTAAAGAAAAATAGAAAAAAAAATCACTTTCCCTCCAGTGAGTCTCCCAGAATAACTAATCTAAAATAAGCAAAATAACTGCAAAATCTACAGAAGAATCACACGAGTATTAGTAAAAGCAGACTCACAGTAGTACATTTGCGTCTCGTGTCTGCTGCCTCTCCTGCATCTGAAGAAGAATACTGTACCGCGAACTGAACACCTCCACACCTCTCACTCCCTCCCCTCCTTAATAGCGGCAGCAGTCAGGACTTGAGTGAACACATTATTTTATTACGTAGCTTTCTTATCGACACTTTTCTTGATGTCCTTGTGGAGGGGGATGGTTGTCTTTATCCTGCATAGAGGCATCGTCTATACTTTTCTGTTGCATTATTTCTACTTATTTATCAGTTTATTTACTTATTTATTTACTTAGACACAAGGATCTCTAGTTTCTTAAATTCTCCCACTAGTAGAGTCGTCATTTCCAGTGAAGTAGTGAAGTTAAGGAGTCGAAATGTCTGAAAATACGAGTACAATCCCAGAGGAACAAAATGAGACAACAGTAAGGAATGTCTAACCTTCCTAAAATCTTCCACTAGAGCCTACATTTCCAGTAAAGAAGTCGAATTAGAGCGTCGAAACGTTTGAGATTTGATGATTCCTGGTAAAAAAAAAAAAAGGACAATTAAGGCAGAATAACAGAATAACTAACCTAGTATCCTGTTAATAGTTTTTCAGTCTAAAATAAACGGATATATCAAAATAAACTTGCTACATAGGAAACTATATCTTTCACTAGTGGCGATTCATCAGGTCCTCTGTAATTTGCCCTTCATCGCTTCTCTGTATATCTCTATTCTACGTATTCGAGGTCACTGCTCAAAGGGAGGATGAAAGGATGAGTTACTGGGTATTCTTAGACTTCAGACCACTCCACGAAAGGACAGGATGTGTGACTCTTCGGCCATCACTCGTGAGTATCGTGTCAGTCGTGTGTGTGGGGAGATACAGACCTCATCGCTCGTTAAGGTACTGTAAGTGGCCAAGTCTGTTGTTGCACTGAGAAAATAACATAATTTGGTAACATATACATTTATACATTGCATATTTACGTAGTTATAGTCATTCCTAATTCGGTAAATGAAAACGTCTTCAGGATGATTTTGCATCGTTATAATTGTTGGCAGAGAACCGTCTTTGTTTGTCATCATTGAGTGAAGTGCAGTTAACATTAAGAGCAGTGTGAGAAAAAAAACTCATCGACAAAACAGAAAAAAATGAAATATTTTAAAAGACTGAAGTAAGAGAAAAGGAAAAAATGTCCAATAATCTGCAGGTGGTTATGGGAAAAATTGTCAAGCAATGAAAGGGTTAGAAGCAGTAAACACAACAGCTGCTTGTGAAATGTGCAGAGACCGCGCGTTACTACTGCGTAAGGTGCGGCAACACGGGCGATACTAGCTCATAAAACCATGATAAAGTTATGAATGCTATCTCCTTCAACCTCCATTTTCCTTTTTTAGTAAAGTAGGAATAAAGTAGAAGTAAAGAGGAAAAAAAAGTTCGGTGAAACAAAGCAAAGGTGTTACTCCCAGCCCAGTACACCTCGCGTTGTGTTGCCAGGGTAGAAACTGGCTCACGTGTCCTGACAAGCGGTCGCAACAGAAGCAAACATGGCAGTGCTCAAACACCCGAGTGACTTTATTTGGCTGGGAATGCATGTCCTTGTAGAGCGACGGTTCCCGGACACCTGGCGAGAGCGCACTCTTGCAGACTTTTCAATGACCAGTGACTCATCCTTTCTTTACCTTTCATACTTGCGCCTCGCTGCGGCTGTCGGTGTGGTGACTTAGGCTTGTATTGCATGGTGATTGATTGGTTGATTTTTGTAGAAAGCCAGATAACTCACACCAGAGCTAAACAAAGAGGTTTTCCCGCCATTTACATACGCTCTGAACTCAACACCTTCATCTGTCGACAAGCTTTCCAACAAGTCTTGCCACCGTACTGCTGTCAGACGGTGAGTTCTTGGACTTCGTATCACGAGCTGCCATCTGATGACTAAATTTTACGCAATGCCGTGAAGCAATGGGAAAGCCCCGTGTTCATGTATGTATCCTGTTTATATATGACACCGATTGCATTACACAGCACTTCAGTGGCACTCGGTAAAGAAAAATTAAGAAACTGAAAAGAAAAATAGTAGTAATTGTAAGTTACTATATGGAGCTGCAGTCAATCGTCTTTTGGTTCGATCTAACTCACATTGTTTCATTTCTTTTGTTGTGTCTTCAGAGATTATATTTAGTAGCTACAATTTCAAGACCTATTCGTACAATGCAGCGTTTCACTTCTTTATTGTATCGTTTTGGACTATATAATGCATGTATTCACCACCTATAATGACAATGCCTACACGTACAATGCAGCAAGCTTACTCAGGTTGGCATTATGTCATTACGAATAAATACAACAACTGAAGCCCTACCGACTCTGAGCAAACCAAAAAAGAAAGCGCGCATATTGCCTCACAGACCTTGGCACGTTATCAGTTCAACACACACGGGAATATTGTGATTGGTAGTATTTCCTCGTGCTGTGTTGCGTCAGGTTCATCGCTTTCTTGTTGTTCCTTCGATCACACCTTTGTTATCACACCCACGCATTACGTGGTTCCTCCTTTCCTAGTGCGTGGAATAGATAGCTTTCCCTTGAGCACGCTGACGCCGCGAGCTGCTGGAGACGTGATGACAGAGAGAGAGAGAGAGAGAGAGAGAGAGAGAGAGAGAGAGAGAGAGAGAGAGAGAGAGAGAGAGAGAGACGTTGAGGACAGTAATCCACATCCTTCTACGGTAAAAAAAAAAGAAAAAAAGTACAGAACAGGACAAAATGCTTATGGTGTATCTTTATAAATTCAAAACAATACCGAGAAAGGAAAACATGAAAAAATAACACACGGCTGGGAAATCTCAGCCTTACCTGGACACGATACGTTTTGTCTCAGAATTCGATGACTTGAACCAACACCAGAAACGAGGAAGTCCCCGCAGGAAAAGGCCGTCTGTGTTTTATTCATTGCTGAGCTTTACATGTCCTTAAAGACAGACTAATGAGAATATCCACACAAATAAAGGGACAGCGAGGGTTACAGAGCAGTCAGTCTAAGTTTTCATTTATTCATTATTTCTTTTCGATGAGCATATTCTTAAAGACTATACAAATTTAATGAAAATATACGTAAAAAAAGAACAGGAAATTTAGTGCCACAGTGTCTCAAGGGGCCACGACTTACTACCTGGCTTATACTTAATGACTTCCTTTGCATGAGTTTTATCTCCCCTCTTACGATTAATACATTCTTAAAGACCATGTAAATTTAACGAGAATATACCCAAAAAAGAAAAGGAAATTCTGTGGCCCATGAGAACACGAGTGACTTAAACTGACTTATTTATATTTAGTGACTTCCCCTGCAGGAGTTTTGTTCTCTCTTAAGATTAACACGTTACATAAAGCAAAATGGTGGGATAAAGGACGTCTTGTTGTGGTTTTCCGTCTCGTGTTAGGAAAGAAAAAAATATCAACATCAGGGGAAAAAATTACTTCCCTTTGTGGTTATTCTTTTTTTGGTCTAGGAAAAAAAAATACATATAACCACGTTTTACCGTAAACAACAACAACAACAACCACTACTACTACTACTACTACTACTACTACTACTACTACTGCTACTGCTACTACTACTACTACTATTACTACTACTACTATACTATTACTACTGACCACTACAACAACAACAACAACGAATCACAGCAACAACTATTAGCCACTACAGCAACTACTAACAGCGACTAATAATCTTGTAACTCCCTCACAACAACAATAAAATAACAAACGCCAGAATTCCTGAATCAAAGTAAACCAGTAATATCTCCTTCCTCATAATCTGCAAGTCAAAACAAAAGAAAACGGAGCGCATACAAACACATCTGTGGTGTGTCGCAGCTTACACTGACAGGCGGTATCTTAATGAGCCTCGCAAGGATACGAGTAGGCAGAGGTCGAGGAAAGACATTCACATATGTCCCTGTCTTTCATTTGACCGCAATTTCTGTGCCTAACTTTCTTCTGTACATTTTTTTTCTTTTATTCTCGCTGTGGCCGAGATACAAGCGAAACCCTGACACAGTATAAACAAGGTTTGGCTGAGAAGAGGAAGCCTGTGTGATGGGGGAGGCGGGGTGAACGTTCATGGAGGTGAGTTTAAGGTGACATGATTGCAGGGAAAGATGTTGGGCGTGTGACTGTCTGACTGACTGAGCTAAGACGCCGCAAAAACAAAGCCATATGTTCTGTAGCTGATCATTTGTTATCGTTAATGCTGAGGAAAGTGAGGATTAGGAGATAGACAAGATATAGTAGGAACAGAATTAAAGAAAAAAGTAGATGTAAAAAATAAGAGTTCAGGGTTACATGGGCCTAGAAAGAAAAAACAAATGAGTTCAGGGTGAGGTATAGGTGAGTGAATGAGTGATGAGTACAGAATGAATTGACTGCGAGAGAGGCTGGCGAGTGTACCGTGGAGGCGATGGAAGGACAGACGGACGTGAATGGGGAGTAAAAACAATCGGAAGCTAAAAGTTTTGTGTTGGGGTCGGTCAGTCAGCCTTCACTGGATTCCCTTCCCGTCCCAGACCCTTCTCCTTCCTTCTAACCTCCCGGATAGGCCTGGCCACCGTGTGTGTGTTTGTGTGTGTGTGTGTGTGTGTGTGTGTGTGTGTGTGTGTGTGTGTGTGTTTGTGTCGTAGGCCTGTTATCAAAACCTGAGTCGGATCCAGTACTAAACCAGCCCGGCCTATGAACCCAGTTTTTTTTTCTCTCTCTCTTTCTCTCTCTCTGTCTCTCTCTCCTCTCCCTCGCCTTGGCTTCAAGTTACCTTTGTCTCCGGGATTTAGAGAACGACTTTAAGGACGTAATAAAAACACATCACTCCGTTACCTGTTGGCACCTTTTTTGGTCTGAGTGGCGGCGCGGCGGCATTTCAGGCCTCCCTTCAACCTTCCAGAAGGCGTGTGGCTCCCGGAGGCTGAAGGGCGCCGGTCGTAGATTTATGGCGTCCAGGAATGATGATGAATTGTTACACAGACGAAAACGTTTAAGTAGAACTGGTGTTGGTAGAAGCGGAGAGCTTTGTGCGTGTGTGTTTTGGAGGTCAGTATATAACTTCCAGTAGTGATGATAAATTGTTACAACGACGAAGTTAAACTAGAAGTGGTGCAGAACTGAAGAAGTGTGTGTGTGTGTGTGTGTGTGTGTGTGTGTGTGTGTGTGTGTGTGTGTGTGTGTGTGCGAGCGCGCACGTGCATACTAAGACACTGTAGGTCTTGACATTACCCGTTAACACTCTACATTCTAAATATCTATAAGGAGAAAGGGAGACGGCGTAGCTCCAGTATGGCCGCCGCTGCGTCAAACTCACTGGAACACACAGCCGCCCCTGGCACGAGGGTTGTCGGAAAAAGCGGCCAGCTATTCCAGCGCTTACTGGTCCTTACTGGATACAGCGGCAGTGGGGTTGCTGGGCAGGCAGGTTGCAAGCAAGCACTGGGGCCAGGCAAATGTATGACCAGTCTTCTTCCTTATGGCAAAAAGAGCGTTGTTTATAACGTCTTCCACGAAAAATTAAGAAGTAGATATAGTGAACGCAGGGATGCCAGTTTGTCCCGCGGCGGTGAGGCACTGTGCCAATTATGACCCGTGTATTTCGTGAGTTTGAGGCGTCAGTGTGGGTTGAGGAGAGGTCTGGTTCAGGTGTGTGTCACGTTGCTGCTGTCCCTCCCTATGTGTGTGTGTGTGTGTGTGTGTGTGTGTGTGTGTGTGTGTGTGTGTGTGTGTGTGTGTGTGTGTGTGTGTGTGTGTGTGCCTGCCTGCCTATGTATTTAATGATAAAGACGACTGTTTAAAAAAAAATATGACGAGACTAACTGAAAAAATGCAGTTCATACATTAACATTCTACAAACCTCCAACACACACACACACACACACACACACACACACACACACACACACACATACAGGTAGTACTTGAACGCCAGGTGGGGACAGACAGGCAGGGGGTGGTGAGCTAAATTTAACAAGCTGTGCGTTACGGAAATGTGCTAAATGTACTAAAAAGTCTATTTTGTTGCAGATGGCGGGCCGTGACTTGACTTCAGAGGACGACGGCATAGAAGAGACGGTGCTTCTGAGGTAAGATGGAGTGGAGGAAGGAAGCAGAGGGAAGCAAGGAGGGAATGCAAGAAGAAGGAAAAAGGGGGGGAAACATAGGGGAGGATAGGGGTGGCCAGGAATAAATAGATCCTCTGGCAAACTCCATCTCTTGGGTAACATGAAGCAGGGTCATTTTTTGTTATCGCTGCTAGTTGATTCAATCCTGCACGGTGCATCTTCACCTAACCCGTTCACTGCGACAAGCAACAGTTCACAGCACTAAACATAACACTGGACATGGCATCTTTGTGTACACCTACAGGAAAAGGACTGAAAGAATAGATTTTTTTCTTTTCATTTTTTCTTTTTTTTTTTTTGCAATTTCTACCCAGTATACTGTGTGGAGGTGGTTGTAGGGGAAGGGGAAATGTCTCAGGGTGTTTACTGGTTAAAGAAAGATGTGTCAAAGAGCAATGAAAGGGTTAATCATTTTGTGTAGTACAGGAGAGTAAAAGCCAGGAAGGGACAGCGCATTACACATCTTTTCCTCTCCGATACATGCTTGCACTTGGTTTTCTTTTCCTAATAATCTCAAGCATCTATCACGTGTAACCTTCCCCTTTACTATAATTCTACTTCTGATCAGAGTAGCTTATCACAGACACCCTCGTAAAGTCCCCAAAGAAATACACTGATGCTTGCTCTTCCTTTGTGTTTCTTTGTAAATCTGCTGTACGCTCCGAAACTTGCAAGTAAAACGTGATAACTTGTCGCGCGCTCTCTGTATTGCCTTGTGTGTGTGTGTGTGTGTGTGTGTGTGTGTGTGTGTGTGTGTGTGTGATTGTGTGTGATTGTGTGTGAATCATTTCCTGACCTCTCCCCTCGTTAAAATTTGTATCAGATCAGTGCAAAACCTTTCCACATGTCCAGAAGGCAATGAATGCTATGAATCATCCATGTCTGCGTCCTTCCCGTACTGTGCTGTCTGTCTCCTCTGGTGGTTGTTTTGCTATTCTCTGTCTCCTCCACTTTCTCGCAGGAACTTTTTATTTATTATTGTTTTGTGCAAGGTATTTGTTCTCAGTTTTCTCTTAAGTCTTCTATGAAATATGCGCTGTAGAAGACTGGATAACTGAAGATCGTAATGGGAGTTGTCAAGGGCGTTGTTATGTGTCAGTTACTTTCTCTGTTTTCTCTCAATTCTTCTTTGATGGCTGCGGTAAGGAAGGCTGAATATAATTAATCTGAAAGTTTAAAGGAAGGTGCAAGATATCAGCAGGCCTACACGTGGCAGTTCCTTTAAAAAAACATGTGCAAACTGCGAAATATCAAATACACACCCAAATCCTGTTCATACATACATGTTTATTGACTTGCAACAAGGTAACGATCTCGTGTACAGCTCACACTTGTAAGTCAATAATGCATTCCCAGAAAAAAAAGAAAGGAAACACTTATGAAGTATTGTATCGAAAAAAAAAAGTAAGAAAGAAAGAAATGAAACACACGCACATTCATTTTTTATCTTCAGTCAAGGGTGTCGTGTGTATATTCTTCTTTCTTTGTTTCTTCCTTTTGCCTTCCTTCTTTCTACTTGTATTTCTTCTTTCTACCTTTCTTCCTTCCTCATTCATTCCTTCTTTCGTGGTTTTATCTTCTCTTGGTGTTCCTTGGGTTACGAGGAATGTATTATCCTGATGCGTCATAAACTAAACCTGCCGAACCTTCCATTCCCTTGCGGCGGGTCACAAGGCCGTGTTCAGAGATGCTTTGCTCACTCACTACGACTGATTTCAAAGGCCACAGAGATGATGAGCCGTATTCTCAAGAGTGCTTCTTCTGTTGATAATGGAGAATTCTTGTTAATCTGTCACTAGGGCCGTAAAAACACCATTTGAACCCTCGTGTCACTTCATCTACTGGTAAAGCCTTTTGAATGTAGCGGAGATGTGGTGCAGAAGTGTTTCAGAATACAGGTAACACTCTGAACAATTTCTAGTCCTGATAGAGGATCGCTTCCCTGAAGAGTTACTTTACTTTCTGTGCATACGTTTTGTGTGATTGTCATCCACCAACGAATGTCACCTTTGAGTTCCCCGAAGAGTTACTTTCCTTTCTGATGTATCATGGAATGTCAGGCACCAACGAGTCTTACCTTTAAATGAATTCTAGAACGAGGCCACTGTATGGGCTCCACTGCCGTTGCTTCCTTCCTCTCCTCCTTCCCTCCTTTCCGTTCTCCCTTCCAGTCTTCTTTCTTATCTTTTGGTCTCCCCTCGCCTAAGGGTTATAGTGCCCCTGATGCTGCCTACTCTTCCTACATTTTCATGAATCAGGTGCGTGGTCAGTCCATCTGTAGTAACCTCAAGTCTTGGCTGCTTGGATTTACCCGTTCTCTTTGGTTCTTGCAACTATGGCGCGGGGTATCGGGCTGAGATATCGTGTATTTATATCTGATGCTTGTCTCGTCTTTGCTGGGTACACTATAACTTAATGGTCTCCATGTCTGAATATTTAAGAGTCCGATCTGAACCGCTTTCAACAAGTACAAGCTGGAGTCACTGGAGCTTGCAAGGGCGTTTCCATGAACACGGTGGTAAACTAATTCTTGCTCTGCATTGTCAGTGAAAAACACCTCTATCAGTAGGTTCTAGTGGAAGTCATTGGAGCTTTCACAGGTGTTTCCATGACTCCGGTGATAATTTAACGCTGCTTCTTCTCCGCCAAAGGGAAATACTCCTATGATAATCAGCTAATCATTTCCTTGGCCTTTGAAAACAGTAAGGGAGGTTTCAAGACCTTTCAATTCTGGGTGATCCTTTATGAACTTTCTTTAGGGACGAACACCTCGGTGGGCCTTTTTTTCGTTCTTTTTGTTGCACCTTGGCCAATGCACCGCTTCATAAGAAAAAAAAAAAAAAAACTAACGAGAACAATGTGTGTGAGAATATGGGCGATTGTCACGCCGTTTGCCTCAGTAACGACAGTGACTGCATACCGCTCAGGGGCACTTGACTCACTCACTGCTGGGGGTCGTGCTTTGTTGTCATTCAGAGCACTGTAAAAATTTTATTTGCACGGATACACACTCACGGGAAACAGAGCGAGAGAGAGAGAGAGAGAGAGAGAGAGAGAGAGAGAGAGAGAGAGAGAGAGAGAGAGAGAGAGAGAGAGAGAGAGAGAGAGAGATTTGTCTTTTCCTGGCTACATAACTATTTAAAAGTCTGTAGTAAAAATATATATTGATATCCAAAAAGTGTTGGAAGTGCTTATGGGAAAAAGAAATTTGTTTAGCAGTGAGAGGTATAGAGTTTTTTTAATCATTGTCGTTTTTTTTTTTTTATATATATTTACTTAATTATTTATCTGTTCTCTTGAGTGCATGACAGACTCACAGCACGTTCTTTCCTGTGTTGGTAGTGATGCTTATCTTGAGTTCCCGGAGAAGCGACGTCACATCCTCACCTTCCCCTTTTCTTGTTTCCTTGGCAACGTTACACATGTGAGCGTTCCACTTGGTTCCTTGTCTGATCCGTCATTCACTTAAAAAACGCCAGTGGACATTCAGGAACCAGCGCCTCAGTCACGTGCAGGTCGCGGTGTAGTCATGGCCAGCGGTCCGGTAAACAGAACACTCACCCTCACTGTGTCTCGTTTTCCCTTAAACTTGTCACCTTCTTTGTTGATTGTCTCATTACACAACCTAACTGATAGATTCTGCAGCACAATGAGAGTAAGGACCATATTCTGAAATGCTACTGCCCGCACCTTCACTACTTTCAATAGCTCTACGTAGTTGAAATGACACTGGTTTATAAGGATATTTTTACGTCTAGTAACAGACTAACAAGATTTCTACATTATTAGCAGGAGAAATACTCTTGAGAAGACGGCTAGTCATCTCTGTGGCCTTTGTAAATACTCGTGGCGAGAGAGCAAAGCGTTTCTAGATGCGGTCAGTGCAGCAGGATTATTTAGCTTCTGGCAAGACTCTACTGCGCTGCTCACTGTCCTTTGGTGCTCCCGGGACAATCATGGCTCGGGGTGGCCTCGTGGCGTAGATAGAGGTATGCCACCCTTAAGCGATGGAAACAGGCTCCTTTCCTCTGGCAAAACACACAATAATGGACAGGAGCATAGTGTTTTTATATATTTACATGTTAACTTTCATTGGGTGACTCAGTAATCCTGTGCAGTTACGGGCTTGCGAGGACACGTGCCGGAATGTTTGTCTTCGGCCGGTTCCTGCATGTAAGGATCATCGCGGCTAACCCAACACAGCCAAGGCAGGGAAGGCACGAGTGATCAGCGTCTTTTCTTCTCGTGGACTGTTTTCTCTTCATTCCTTGCTCTGGTTCTTCCAAGTTAAGAACATAAGAACATAAGGGAAGCTACATGAATCCATCAGGTGGCAATCCCTGTACGAAAAATATCCATGCTTACTTCCAGCAGAGGCTCATCGCTCTTAATTAAACCTCCTGTGAAACACCTTACGTATTCTTCAAGGAGCATCTTTGACTGTTCAGTTTTTCTCCACAAGAATTTCCCCTAAGTCGCCTCATCTTCCTCCTCCTCCTCATGTGCCCCATCCCCAGCCGCGGCCCTCCCCTGCATAGCTCGCGTGACCATCCACGTGTCATGTACTCTGCCTCCCTGGTGGTGGTCCTTCCAGCTCACCTCTCGCCTAGGAGGTACCTAGGAGGTACGAGTGCATGCTGATGGCTGGTGCGACGCTGGCAGTGGTAACTATGGCAGTTGCAACAGAGGAGGGATAGGGGGAGGATGAACCAGAGGCGGGCTAGGAGGATGAAAATGTGGAGGAGTCGACGGTCCAAGAGCAGGCGGAGAAGGAGGAATAGAAGAACACTCAACGGAAAAGATGAAAACAATGATGATAAGGATGACGAAAGATAAAAAGAACACAGAATGAGAAAAAGGCATTAAGAAACAAAGAAAGAGGAGGAGGAAGAGGAGGAGGAGGAGGAGGAGAATAGAAAGGGAAGAAAGAACGGGAAGCGGCGGCGACAGCAGAGACGAATGTAGAGGAGGAGAGAGGAGAAAAACTAAAGGAGAGAGAGAGAGAGGGGGGAGAGGGGGAAGAAAGAATGGGAAGCCGATAAGGACGAGGAGGAAGAGGGGGACCCGCCACTAGTTTGAACCAATTATAAGACAACTTTCGCAGCACCAGCCAGCCTCCACACACGGGCGAGGGGAAAGTCGTCTCCTCTTTGACGTGTGTAAACCTTTTTGTAACCCAGAAGGAGGGGTCCAGGCGGGCGCCGGCAAGACGGAGCCCTGGCTGGGTGTCGCCGGTCAGGAGGCACCGACCGCCACTTACCAGGGGGGACTCCGGAGGGAACCACTAGGAGGGGAGCGCCACTGCCACTGCCCGTCCCATCTCCGCTCGCTCGCTCTCTCTCCAGCCGTCCCTTCCACACCTGCACGCACGCCACCTGCTTCCCTCATTAAGGCCTACCTTAGATGTTCTTTTTTTGGTGAGTGTGTTTCTCTGCCTATAAGGTTTATCCGGTGTCTTGGTTTGCGATTTATCTATTTATTTGTGGTTTTATGTACGTTTTTCTAAGCCCGGCAGGAAGGACAGGCGGGCCGGTGAAAGGGAGGGCAGCGGCGCCGCCACGACGCCGAGCCCTCGTCCTTATCGGTGGACCTTCGACTTCCATTCGTTGGTGTCAGTCCATGCTAGAATGACCTAATAATTATTCCACAGCGTCCCGCCGTGAAGCAGTAACTACGCGTCGCCGGGGCAGAGGTGGTGGGGGGGATGACGCGGCGGGAATGTATTTGCTCAAGGGGGTCAGTTTACCAGGGCGGAGGAAGGGGTGGGGCCGCGGCGTATAAAGGAGGCTGACGGCAGCGTCTCAGCCATGAGTAGGAAAGACCACTTCGCAGCCCACACTGCACCACACCACACCACACCTCACCTCACCACTCCACACAGCAACCATGTGTCTCCACTGCCAGCTGCCCTCCGCCAAGCCCAGGTGAGCCTCGTGCTGCTGCTGTTGCTCTGAAACACTGAGTGCCGGCCGTTGCGCTGCGCCTCGTGGTATTTGACAGACAGCCTCCCGCCGCACGCTGACCGACGCTTCAAGTTTCTCAAGAACCTTATGAACTTACTTATATTTGTTGCACTGAAGACGAACGTACATGGAACGTACATGAAAGCCCACCATTACCATTCTTCTCCGGCGCTTCGCCCTGCTTACATCACTAGCTATCCCTGAGGCTGATCGTAAATTGTACAATGATTGCAGCTATATCATGTCTTGTGAATAACACAAGTTTTGAAAATTGTGATTGTGATGATGTGATGCTTTGGTGTGACTGCTGGCGGTGGCTGCGTCGACAAGTGTTGATAAAATGTAGAAATATACAGAGATAGGTAAATAAAACAATATATATATATATATATATATATATATATATATATATATATATATATATATATATATATATATATATATATATATATATATATATATATATATATATATATATATATTTTTTATTAATTAATTAATTCTTTTATTTTTTGTTATTTGACGACACAGACCCCAGCCGTCATGTCGAACTCTCATACATCTATGTATGAGATACATACATAGGTGCATA
>NC_087158.1:27544539-27634539 GCF_035594125.1 Scylla paramamosain | reverse complement strand
CCGCCGCAACCATTGACACGTGTAAAGACTAACGATAATGCCTTCTATTACTGTGCACGTGACCTGGCAACTGTGTCACTGGAGGAAGTTGATCAGCGAAAGTACTGAATTTCATTAATTAATCTTCGTCGCACTGCTTCCGTGATACATTTCCTGTTTTGGCCAAGTTTGTTAATGAAATACCACCATCACCACCACCACCACCACCACCACCACCACCACCACCACCGACAGAAGAAAAAAAAAGACTACCCAGCATTTACCTGACTAGAAAACCTCCACTGTGCATGTTGTGTCTCAGGAACCACGTGTTTGCAGTCCAACCTAACTCCTCGAGATGGATTAAACAGAGTGAAAGGGAAGCAGCGCATCAGAGACAGACAGGTACATACGTTAGAGACAGGCGGCGCAGTGTTGACTTTTTGTTTATTATCAAGCGAGGGAGGCAAGGCAAGCAGAGTATAAATACGGCACATCAGAGGCCAAGTGAGAAGGAATAATGAAGGAAGACGTGTGATTATTGTATCCATACTAAGAGAGAGAGAGAGAGAGAGAGAGAGAGAGAGAGAGAGAGAGAGAGAGAGAGAGAGAGAGAGAGAGAGAGAGAGAGAGAGAGAGAGAGAGAATTTTTAGCCCACCCGTTTATATAGACATCCTGATCCACACAGCATTTTTGGGGAGTGGCAATTGAGTAACCCTTTTTTTTTTCTTTTTACTTTTTTTTTTCCACTAAGTCCTTGATCAGCTCCCTCTACACCAAAGAAACAACAACAAAAATGATATAAAAAGACAGACAGATAGACAGCCAGAGAAATACGCAATGCAACCCCTTCAGAAAAAACTGGTTCCATTACCATAAGATCCACAATGTACAAATTCCTTGGGTGGGAGAAGTAACCGTCAAGTTTCTCTCTCTCTCTCTCTCTCTCTCTCTCTCTCTCTCTCTCTCTCTCTCTCTCTCTCTCTCTCTCTCTCTCTTCTTCTTCTTCTTCTTCTTCTTCTTCTTCTTCTTCTTCTTCTTCTTCTTCTTCTTCTTCTTCTTTTTCTCCTGGAATGTTTGCTGTGTTACCTTGCACAAATCCACCTGCAAACTCGTGATCCCACCTCACGTGCAGCTACAGGTACTCGTACGTTCTCTTATTTGATTATTGTACTCCATCTTCTGAACTAGTATTATTCTTTTCTCTCCCTCTCCCTTCCTTTTTTTATTTCTTATTTTCTATTTGTGTGTGGTTACTCTGTGATACTGAAAGAGACAGAGAGAGAGAGAGAGAGAGAGAGAGAGAGAGAGAGAGAGAGAGAGAGAGAGAGAGAGAGAGAGAGAGAGAGAGAGAGAGAGAGAGAGAGAGAGAGAGAGAGAGAGAGAGAGAGAAGGTGCACTCCAAAAAAAAAAAAAAAGATTAATAAATAGCTTAGCCTTACGAACTTGTAAACCTTAACTCATACTTAGCGGAGGAGGAACCTAAGGAACTTGACTTAAATTCCCGCGTGCTCAGCCTTCCCCAGACAGCGGTGAGGGCATGTAGGCACACTCACCTATATGGCCCCGTCTCTTCCTCTGTCCCTGGTCCTCGGAGGGCTGGGGCAAATGCATCGACCCCTTCACGCACGGCGGAGGGCACTGCGTGTCCTGGGAAGGAGGAGCAGGGGCAGAGATGGGGACTCATATCATTTGTATTCCTGTAGTCTTTAAAGTGCTGGGTCGTGCAGGAATGGGGCACTGGGATACGTGAAGGAAAGGGGAGGCGGGAAGGAAATAGGGCGCATGATCTGTGCAGGGAAGGGAGAGAGGGACGCTAGAGACTGTAAAAAGGAAACAGGATTTTGGTTATGGAGGGAGAGGGGCTTGGAGAGGGGAGGGAGGAAGAGATGGGTCATAGGGAAGGAACCAAGTTGGTGGAGGCAAAGGTGCCTCACTGCCGAACCAGCGTATGCGGGAAGGAGTCATGTTGTTGAACTGGTCACAAGCCCTTCCTGCCTTCCAGTGAAGGGAACCTTAGCCTTACTGTTTGCTTTCCCAGATTATGGCAGTCACCGTGACTCACAGTTTTGATACTGGCACAAACAAACTGTCTCATTGGGAAGTCTGCCGCTGCTTGGCGGGCTGAGTGCCGGTGACACGTGATGAATATCTCATGAAAAGTAAAGGACGTGAGTGGCAGGGTAATGGCTTTGATCGCGGCTCAACATGACTTACAACAGCGGGGCACGGTTGCCTGTCTCGGGACCTTGGCGGCCGACTACCCACCTCCTTGAAACTCGGGTGAATTATGAGAACGCCGACGTAATAACACGGGTCCTTATGTAGAGCGACACGATAACAGAACTGGCATAAAAAGATGATGTGCAGGGTCAAGTATGTACCCAAAACACTTCATGGCTACCTTCGTCTCACTTTGTAAGGGCGAGGCATAGGATATTCCGTTTGCATTCCATCGCCTCGTCGTCTAGTCAAGCGCCTCGTTTGCATCCCGCCGCCTCTGTGCCTAAGAGCGTGCGGTTCATAAAACACTGGGAGCTGTGGCCTATGTTCTTAGCCTTTTTAATCTTTCACCATCTTTCTGAACTGCATGTGGTCATATTTTGTGGTAGTTAGGGAGGGACATCCGTTATTAGGAGGGCGATGAAGCGACGTGTTCCTGCAGTACTGAGTCGTATCTTGATGGTCAGCTATTGCTACATTCGATCAATGAAATTCAAATAAGTGAGGAATGTATGTATGGTGATCAAATGCGGATAGTGTTTATTTTTAGGCGATAACTTGTTTTTTTTTTTTTTTCTTGTGCACGTATGAATTGGATGTTTTTTTTTTTTTTTTTTCAGAATACAAAAGCATATTCGATCCTTAAAGAAATATAAGACGGTAAATATATTCATGCGTCCATTCATAGAAGGATCACAGTCGGGAGAAAGAAAGTACTGTAAACCTTGACATGAACATCGCATTGCATCTGAACTTCCTGAGTAATGGGAGGAAATTAACCTTAACATTCCGGGTAGTTCTGCTTCCTATCTAAGGCTAATCGTATAACAAATTTATTACACTTTTAATTACTTTTTTCCCATATGATTTCCTGCGATCACTAAGAAACCATCAATGAATTATCAAGGGTGACTCAATCAGAAATTCCTGACCTAAGTGTGGCTGCCCATCACATACTATACCAGTGGAAACTCCCGGTTGGTGTCTGAGGCAGGGCTCCCTCTGTGATGCGGGCAGTGAAGTACAAGATTACCACGTACATTATCTGAACTTGTTTGGCCACCTGGATGTTGTCACGGTGGACGAAGATTAGATACCCAGGAATCAATACCTTTTCCAGAAATACCACAGATTTTCTCAAGTTCGTATATTCACCGCTATTAACCACATTTTAACGTTTAGTGTATTCTTTGAAGACTTATTCTCACTGACTCAATCTGTTAGGTATTATATTATTTTAGTACACAGTCATAACCAGAGGAGATAAATAATTAACTTTAATAAGGAATAGTTTACTCTACGTCTGGTGGTGACCGTCCCCTTAGGCTTAGGCAAGGCGTGCTGTCAGCCAGCGTGGAGACTCAGTTCTGTTGTGTCTTTACTGAAATTACTAGTGTTAACTTGCGAGAGGCTTCATGAAATTGTTTGGCGTGTTGTCAGCCAGTGTGAAAACTCAGTGTGTTCTGCTGTGTCTATAAAAACTACTCCTGTAAACAGAGAGAGAGCATTCACAAAACTGTTTAGTATGGAGAATTTGTTTTATCGTGTCTTTATAAAAACTACAATTGTACAAACGGGAAAGACTTCATAAAACTGTTTCTTCAAGCCTTAGTCCCGTTGAAGAAAACCCTGATTTGAGACCGAGTCAGGTACGTAGCATTCTTTAAGGGAAGAAAGATCACCTTTATATTTCTACGTTTTGGGGACGTTGCCTGTATCTCAGCGATCGGGGCAGACGGAGCAGGGCGGGATGAGGCCTAACGGCACAGGTAACGGGGCAGCTGGTGGCGTGTGGTGGGTGGGCGAGGTATGTCAACTGGCTTAAAACCACCCACCTGTATTGATTAGTAATCTGATCCTTAGTCCATACCTGGCCGAGTAAACAACTAATCAAAGCACAACATTAAATTATGAACGAAACAATGAAACTCAGTGGAAATGGATTACAGTAATATTAATTTTTCAGGAGGAGGTTTGCGATGAGATAGCTTCGATATTGCAGGATATCACACACACACACACACACACACACACAGAGAGAGAGAGAGAGAGAGAGAGAGAGAGAGAGAGAGAGAGAGAGAGAGAGAGAGAGAGAGAGAGAGAGAGAGAGAGAGAGAGAGAGAGAGAGATTAAACAACTTACATTATTCTAGCTTAACATACTCAATCAGTGATGGGAAGAGATTATCTGGTAACGCCTCACCCCGTCCCTCACACAGTCCCAGTAGGGGGCGCCATCCCACACACACTGGGCCGACAGGTGGAGCCAGAGCGTTAATGGCACCTTTACCTGCCCAATCACGTTAATCACCACTCTCTCACCTATCACGCGTCACTAAATTATCGGATTAACTGAGCCAACCAGCCACCACACACCTATGTTACTTAGCCTTACATTAACAAATATATTCGTCTCTCGGTGCCAGCGGTAATGAATCTTCCTAATCGATGGGAATATTTGGTTCAATGAAGTTAACCATTAAGTAGAGGGAAGGTGAAAATTATTTTGGTATTGACTTGATCTTCACTTTTGTGGCTCTTGGTGTGTGTGTGTGTGTGTGTGTGTGTGTGTGTGATCATTAATTTTGTGATCAATAAACTATCTATCTATCTTTTTATCTATTTATTTATCTATCTATCTGTCTGTCTGTCTGTCTATATATATGTGTGTGTATGTATGTGTGTGTATGTTTGTCTATGGTCGTGGCGCGGCAACCTAATTAGACGGTGGTGGCAAAACACTCCCTTGTATCAATTAGACACAATCGCCTTGAAAACTGACACAAATCTTCCGTGTTTACTAGGAAGACCAATATTGAGACTCTTGTTTACCCAGACCAGACTTTTTGATCTATTCTGTTTTATTTATTATTATTTTTCTTACAATTTATTATGTCATGTCATGTGTTTTTTTTTTATTTGTTTTTATTTTGTCTATATTTTATTTATATATCTTTTATTTATTGTCTTCTAATTATATAATTCATATTATTTAATTCTCTCTCTCTCTCTCTCTCTCTCTCTCTCTCTCTCTCTCTCTCTCTCTCTCTCTCTCTCATTATTATTATTATTATTATTATTATTATTTTAGTTGTTATTGTTGTTGTTGTTGTTATTCTCATTATTATCATCATTACTAATTTTCTTTTATTAAGAACACTGCCCTCTTCCTTTCACCGAGACTTTCAATCTCTGTCTCTCTCTTCCTTTCCCTCACTCCCTCCCTCTTTCCCTTCCTCTCTCTCCCTGCCTCCCTCCCTCATTGCATCACACACACTACTTGAAGCACGCGCACGCCTAGTAACTGTATCATGGTTAAGAAATCACAAGAAAACACACGCCACGATCGCACTCTTCGATCACACACTCGAGGCTCATCAGGAGTCACTCCAGTTGCATAATTCACCTCGTGTTGGCTCCTCGACTGCTGGTTCATGCATTACGTTCCCCTGTGCCATTACTTAATATAAAAAGCATCTCTTCTACCCTATGCATGACATGAGTGATATGTCGTATAATTTTGCTTACACCTTGAGTGTGTGTGTGTGTGTGTGTGTATGTGTGGTTGGGAACAAGGAAAGGCCAGTGTTATCATTGGTTTCTTTCGGTGATCTGGTCAGTCTAGATATCGCTGCCTAACCACCACCACCACCACCACCTCCTCCTCTAGCTAAGGTGCAGGACACACATACAGTAAATTACCGTCAGCATGTCTGTCTTCGCTAAATTCATCATTGCTTACTTTGTCAGTCTAGATACCTAAAACCGGTGTCTTACCACCACCACCACTAATAAGGTATTGCACACACTTGTAAGATCATAACTCTTCGCTAAACTCATCAATGCTTACTTTCTACTAAACGAACCTGATACTCCGCTGATTCCGTGCATTTTCATTAGCCAGTTTATCCGTCTTCGTCAAACTCATAAGCGCTTACTTCCAAATTAACGAACATGATATTCAAATCTGACTCCCTGTGTTTAGCTACTTCACTGTAAGCTACTGGACTGTTTTTCGAAGGCCGCAGTGGTGATTAGTCGGGTTCTCATGAGCATTTCCTCACTGATGATGCAAAACATATTAAACTGATATTAGAATCATGAAAACGCTCTTAAAAACTTTAGTAACTTTCACTACAGCCTGTTAATAGCTGAGGTGAGATTACGAAATTCAATTATGCACGGGTAAGTAATGGTTAATCTCTGTAATGAGTAGTGGTGGTAATAGTAATACCAGGCACTCACATTACTTAATTATCTGATTAACTTGTATAAACTACTACATTATACTGGGAAGGTGTATTATATGTCGTAACGTCAGGATCTGATGGTCTTTTTATTTATAAATGAGAGAGAGAGAGAGAGAGAGAGAGAGAGAGAGAGAGAGAGAGAGAGAGAGAGAGTCCAGGTGCTCCGGTACTGAAGGTTCTACTTTCTGATGGCGGTCCTTTTGAATCTGAGTTTCCCTTTCTACGAGTAAGATACGAACTTCTTGCGGATTAAACCTGTAGTTTTCCTCGGATATCAATTTCACTAATCGGTGAGAATAGTGATGTCATTGTTCTTCCTAAGCAGTGAGAAGAGTGGTACCTTTGTTTTCACCTGCGACTGTCAAGCACCACACATTACTAAAGGTACTCTGATGCTCTGTAGTAAATCTGGCTACAGGCTTTGAATAACCGCACTATGTCAGTAGGGCTGATTCGAACCTTTGAACAACAGCAAGATGGCAGTAAATGGAAGTACAATCTCTGAAGATGTCAATATAGCTGATAACAACCTTTGAACAACGCCAAAGTGGTAGTTATTGGAAATACAGTCTCTGAAGATGTCAATTAATCTCGTAACAACCTTTGAACAACGCCAAAGTGGTAGTTATTGGAAATACAGTCTCTGAAGATGTCAATTAATCTCGTAACAACCTTTGAACAACCACAAGATAGCAATAAATCTTGGCGCAACTTTTGAACAACCTCATGGTAACGATAAGTCTAGAAACAGCTTTTGAACAACCACACCAGTAGATTTGAGCGTAATCTCTGAACAAAAAGCTTAAGTATTGACACGTTCAAGTCTTTGGCAACTCTGAAAATGTGAAGCTTATTCCTAAACTATTTTCAAAGGTTACGGAGGTGGTTGGCTGAATTTTCATGGCGTTCTTTATTCTGTGAAATCTTTCTTGGGGGTTCGAATATGAGTGAGGTTAAAAAAAACAACATCAGGAAAAGAGTTGGTATAATTTGTTTCTTCCTGATTCTATTTAAGTTCATATTTTCCGTCTCTTCTTGGTTCTACGATTAATTATAAAAGCACTGCCGGGTTAAGTAGGGTACGATGCAGCGGAGGATTGGAATCGTCTGCTTTCCCATAATGATGTACAGTTACGGACGCTACCATATCAACACGTACGAATAATTTCCATTGTGTTTAGCATTTTCCCTCAAACTAAAATCCTCGGATGCACTGCCACTCTACGTATTAGCTGACAGACTGATAGGTTTCCCATCACTCTAAAATCCTGATGTGTCACTCTGTTGGTTGACAGGCTGATAGGTTTTCCTTCAATCTAAAATCCTCGGACATACTTACATTATTACCTGATAGACTGATAAGTTTCGTAAGATTCCCAGTATCGGAGGACTTAAGATCAAGGAAGAGCATAAAACACGGCGGAAGGGAGAGCTGAAGGTTACCCGTCTCCTGACCGCGAGTGCACCAGGCGAGCTCAGGCCAGTATCCTTGGCGAGGCGTGATGTTCTACCATACCCTATGTACCGCGGCGCTGTGATGTAAGATGTTGTTGCCTTAGTTACGAGGGTGGATTATCTCCTGTCCTTAAAACATTATATATATATATATATATATATATATATATATATATATATATATATATATATATATATATATATATATATATATATATATATATATATATATATATATATATATATAAATTTTTTTTATGAAATAATTGCGTAATTAAGAAAAGAAAACGAGTAGTATTACTTGCAATAAGCTAAAAATGAAACTTAAGATCTAAATGAAATCCTGAAAGTATTTACGACAAAATGTTTTGTCGAATGTAAAGCAGTACTTATAAAGAAAGAAAGAAATATGATGACGAAGCAGGAACATGATCTCCCATACATATAAAACAATTAACTATCATAATTTCAGTCAAAGAAAAGCAAAGTGTGCTAGGGAGTGAATATATTGTCACAGGAAAGAATGACAAGTGAGTAGGAAAACATTATTTGTAAAGCGAGTTCAGTTGACGCAGGCATTAACAGGTAACAGGAAAGAGACAGGTGATGGAATTGTAGCGGCCATGGGAACAGGAAGAAAGGGGGGGCGGGGGACGAGAAACGAAGACAAACCGTGACGTCAATGTTCTGCTGTCCTCTCCCGCCAGCCCCCCGCGAAGTGTGACGCGACATAATGATAGAAAGGCTTCCCAGTGACTGACTTGCTATAATGAGTGAAAGACGCACCTCTTGTTCCTCCTGTCCCCCTTCCACCAGGTAGGAATAGCTGTGGACTTGACTTTTTTTTATCGTGTAACTGATACTCATCACCACAATCACCACCACCATCACCACCGCTAACAGCAACAACGACTTGAGCTGTTCACCACTATATGACCAGTACACATCACTACAATCACCACCATCACCACCACCACCAAAAACAAGAACAAAATTACTCTTTACAGTTAATCTGGACCAATAGGCTGCCGCTTCTCGTCAGTGTGACTCATGGTACACAGACCACACTGCGTAAGTCTGCGTGTTCTCGGGTGGCCCTTGATATGTTACGGGAATGTGCTGTGTTCAATTTGGGCTGTACCTTTTTACATTTTAGGTAATTTTCTTAGATTGCTCAACGCTTTTCTTCTTATTTTTCTTATTTTTCTTCTCTTCTTATTCTTCTTCTTCGTCGTCGTCGTCTTCGTCGTCGTCGGCGGCGGCAGCGGCGGCGACGGCGGCGGCAGCGGCGGTGACGGCTTCTTCTTCTTCTTCTTCTTCTTCTTCTTCTTCTTCTTCTTCTTCTTCTTCTTCTTCTTTCTTACGATGTTGCTTGCTTGTGCTGTCCATAATCTGTAAGTTATGATAGTTTTTTTTTTTTTTTTTTTTTTTTTTATTGGCGTGGTTAGTTATTACATCCATCTGTCTATCTTCATCAAACTATATGAAGGCATTGCAAGACAAAAACGTCTCTCAGAAATCAGGGGGCGTTACAATATCCACTTCACGCTGGATAAAGTGGTCCTGGCAGGGTTGCCGGTGTCTATGTAGTAATGCTGTAACAAATGCAGGGCCGCTGTTGCTCAGTCTCCAGTAAACCCCGACAGTGGCGCCATCTGCTGTCTTACTAATATTACTGTAGCTTTAGTTAGAGGAAGGAAGTAGCGCGGATCTCTCCCTCCCTCAAGTTCCTATGGGCGTGATACAGTTTATGAACAAAGATCGTAATATAAAAATTCTAACACCCAGCCTATCTCGCACTACAGTGGTGTGAGGTGCTGCTCTGTCTGTGCTTGGCCGGTGCGAGACTAGACCACTCCTCTGGTGAAGAAAACGGTGCAAGGAAGTTTCCCCGGTGTGTTTGCGGGTTGATGAAGTGCGTGTGTTTGTGTGTGTGTGTCGGTAGGTGGATGGATGTGTGTGTTGTTACCTAACAGTATATCTTGAGCAGTACGTCGATCTTGATGTTCACCCGCTTTTTTTTTTTTTTTTTTTTTTTACATGATTTTTTATATAGTCGTATCTCGCTTTTCTTTCAATAGTGTTTTTTTTTTTTTTTTTTTTTTTGCGCCCGCGATTTCAGGTAATGTTGCCCTGTCTGAAAATATGTACTTTTCTTATATATTTTTAACATTTTCTAATATAATGACTCAATGTGTTCTCTTGATGGTGACTTTGTGGGTGTCATTTAGAGAAGACGACGAAGAAGCACACTAGATAACGCTACAGAAACAAAGAAGGGACTGGATGCATGCGATGAAGAGGTCTTGAGACTGACATGTGATCAAAGTCTGTGCTTCTTTCCCAGCCAAGTTCCAGATACTTCGCACTCAATACAAGGTGAACGAGATCATAAAAGAGAGAGAGAAAAAAATCCTCCCATTTTCCCACAAACACAAAAAAAAAAGAAAAAAAAAAGATTTTGAGTTCATCTTGCTTCGTGATGACTGTCATAGCCATTAAGCCAGCCTGAAAATAAAAAATAAAAGGTCTAATAATAAGTAACCAGTAAATCTCCCTCGGCGCAAGTATAGAGTCTGGTACTGTAACTTAATGACACAAAGCAGATACTTAGTTTCGTTATGCAAGACCACAAGGCATCACCGAAGACCCAATGATGCCTGTACCTCTCTGGATCTTGGTTCCTTCTCTCAAACGTCTCGGCGTCTTGTTCCGACTATTATAAGTTTCACGGGCGTATTAAGTCCTTTTTTTTTCCGGAATAACTCTCTAACGAACTAATGAATTAGAATCTTACTTTGACAGAGCTTGTTTCAGACTCTCCGCTAATTTTTGTCACTATTTTCAAGTAACAAAAATGGATGATAAACAGTTCTAGTGGAAGTTGCGGGGAGTTGAAGGGTGATCTCATGAGTGTAATGACAGTTTAACAAGGATGAGGCATAACAGATGTGAAAAAAAAATGATGAGAACCCGATTAATTAACTTAGTGGCCTTTGAAAAACAGTCCTTATGGGAGAGCAAAGCATTTCCGAATACGGGGCCTGTGGACTGCTCTTTCGCGGAAGCCTGTGCACTCCTTGTAACTCAGTGGAAAATTACCGTCACTCAGGAACTCTTGGCATTGTATGGTGAGGCATTCTTATGTTGCTAAACGCGATCCTTTATTGACTATCACGGTGACTGACTTGTGGGGGCGCCTTTCTTGCAGGTGGGTCTTCTATGACGTGTGTGTGTGTGTGTGTGTGTGTGTGCAGTCCTTGAAAGAAAACAGGGAACACTATGCATCGTGACAGCCCCAAATGTAACCAATCTCTCACTTGACTTGGCCCGCCACCACCACCACCACCACCACCACCACCACCACCACCACCACCACCAATAGCACGTGCTGCAATCCTTCATGCTGCTTGTTGTTTAGCTTCTTGTTTACTGCTCCTCTGATAGCGTCTCCTTGCAGCCCTACCCTTCCTTGCAAATTGGTACTCTGTTTGTAAGCTCGTCTCTCTCTCTCTCTCTCTCTCTCTCTCTCTCTCTCTCTCTCTCTCTCTCTCTCTCTCTCTCTCTCTCTCTCTCTCTCTCTCTCCACGACAAGATTTAAAGAATTATGACATCGTTACAAGTCTAAATTGAGTTACATAATAGCCACAATGATAAGCTTTTTTTTTCTTCTTCCTTTTATTATATACTTCTTGCATCTTCACTTATTAAAAAGGAAAAGCTAAGATAGGGTCGTTCCTAGATATCCATCCTCAAACGACTCAGCTCCTGACCTCGACTATAAATTCTTTACCAAGCTTCAGTGAAAGTTACTGGGGTTCTCAAGGGGGCGTTCATGTTTGTAGTGATGGTATAACAATGAGGGAGTCTTATTCATCAATAGGAAAACGTTATGAAAACCCGACCACTCATATGCTAAGTTAAGATAGTTATTGGTGTTTACAAGGGTGTGTTCATGATTCTAGTGATGGTATAACAAGAAAGGATTCTGCTTCATTAATAGGGAAACATCATGAAAGCCCGACTAATCATCTTTCTGGCCATATGTTAGGTTAAGGTAATTATTGGTGTTCTCAAGGGTGTTTTTATGGTTCCAGTGATGGAGTGACGAAGAAGGATTCTGCTTCGTGAGTAGGGAAACATCATGAAAGCCTGACTAATAATTTTTCTGGCTCTGTGTTAGGATGAGTTAGGGTTAGGTAAGGTCAAGTTATGTTAGGAGTGTGGAAGTCAAAGAATCCTTTTTTTTCTTTTTTTTTTTTTTTCTACCGCGAGGAGCAGCAAGCGATAACAAGCAAGGTATTCCCAACTATGCCCTGCCCTTGAGGTACATTAAATTATCTTATGAAGCTGGACGATTACATGATGGCCAAGACTGCCGCGTTCGTGTGGAGAATTCTATTGGTTAGTGTGAGTAGGAATATTGCCCAGCTTGAGTAAGAGGGTGCCGGCTCCTGAGTGCCATAACGCCGCACTTCACCGGCGGGACCCGGCAGACGCACTCCTCAGTCACAGGTACTCGCCACTATCTCTCTCTCTCTCTCTCTCTCTCTCTCTCTCTCTCTCTCTCTCTCTCTCTCTCTCTCTCTCTCTCTCTCTCTCTCGTTTCCCTTGACTTCCCCTGGCTGTGCTCCCCTGCGTGGTTTTTGACACTCCATCCTCGTACGGAATGGTCTCATTGTGAAAATTAAATTAATACTTTTATATATACAGAAAAATCGAGTCAAAAAAAAAAAAAAAAAACCACACCCACACCAGTTCATGCTAGTTAGACTAAGTGTACTTGTGCGCTTATTCTTTTTTTTTTTTCATTTGTGTGCGTGCATGTGTGTGTTTGAGTGTGTGCAAATGGTATCCTTTATCTGTTTTGCCTCAGTTATCATCGATATATTGTCAGGCAAGCCCGGGGTATTCAGGTGTTGCCACACTCTACAGCCAGTCCGTGAATACCTAAATTATAAACAAAATCTGCTGGAACGCTTATATTCCTCATATGAGTACATACAGACATATACGTACATACAAATGAAAGCGATGTTTACTGGGTGCCGTAATCGTCTGAGCTGCGATGGCCGTGGTAAGGCGCCGGCCGGTGCGGAAAATTGTTTTTTTTTTTTTTTCTCTCTCTTTTTCTTTTTCTTTTTTTTTTATGAGGTCCACGGACGAGGAGGTATGTGGCAAGGAAGACACTTAGGCTGGAAATGAAAATAAATAGATTAATAACACTCAAAAGAACACTTCATAAAAACCTGGGAGAGAAACTGATGCGTAATAATTAATGTAAATGCGAGGGCGGGAAGACGTGTTAGAACTGTTGACACATAGGCGCATAGGCGCTGGCCAGACCGAGACCACAATTCATTCATTCATGCAAGAGGAGGGGTCAGGTCACCGCAAACAGACTCTCGCGTGCACATGGTAGGCACAAAGACGCAAACATTCATGAGGAAGGCGCGTTGCTTGTAAAAGATTATTGATGTTGTAATAGTATTAAAGTGTGGAATTTCATACAAACGAAAATTACACAAAAGAAGCATGATTTTTTTCCCTCTCTCTCTTATTTATTTGAAGGTTTTACACACACACACACACACACACACACACACACACACACACACACACACACACACACAGATTAAATCCAGATTCAGATTATTTATCGGTCATCGCTTGCAAAGGTATACATGTAAATAACATTACATATACCATTATGAGAAAACCATATTCCAATAAAAAAAAGAATAAAGTAATATATACATTATACAACAGTATTATTAATCAATGTGTAAGTGCTCAAAATATTAATTACTTAACAAGTCTCCACTGGATCGAACTGGTTAGAAGACAGCTTTGGCACGGTGGTAAACACACACACATACACACACACACACACACACGAGGCCGAGTTGGCGGGGAAGAGAGTTTGTTCCCCGCATCAACAGGTTCTCGCCCCCCGCTGCAGGTGCGACGCAAACATCCAACATTCAACATGGAAGCGGTTTTTTGGACCACTCGACTCAACATCATTGGCCCATATTGATTTATCTCTCTATAGTTTTTATTCTCTTTCTTTTGCTTTTACATCCGGTAGGTCGGTATTGTTCGTTTTCCCCAACAAGAAAATTTTACCGCGCTGTTACGTGGCCATGAGATATTATGAGTATTGCTGTGCTCAGATGTACTTGCTCTTATTATTCCATGACTACTGAGGTTTCGAGCATTGTAATATGCGTAGTGACATCATATTATGCAGATTTAATGACATCTATTTGAATAATTTTAATTTTGTTGTCACTTTTAATATTTTTTCTTCATTCTTGTAAGTTAATGTATTTATCTAGTCCACGTACTTAACTCATTCATACTTTTGCAATCTGTATTTAAACTTTCTCTTTTTTTTATATTGCTTTATTTATGGTGTAATTAACCTCACTGTCCAATATTATATACTCATGTTACACCTTACTTGTGATTTGATTTTACCTTACCTTACGTTTATGCACATCAATATTATTTTCATTCATTCACCCATTCATTACTTATCATTTACTCGTTTTCTTCATTGTACACTTGCTGACTTGTTTATTTTCACTGGGGAGGAAGAGCGCGTGTAAACTCTTGCAACAAAACACTGGCGCTACGGCTTATGGTCCCAGGAAGTATGGGAGAAAGTCTGGTGTCCGGAAGGAAGTCTGAGTGGGGAGCGGCCACAGCGACGCGACCTTGCTGCCGGCGAGGATAAGGTCACTCCGGCGCGTAGCCTTGACCGCCACCCTCACATTCACTCACACTCTACCCAGTCACCTCACACACACACACACACACACACACACACACACACACACAAGCACACATGTACACACACGAGAAAATAAACATCACAGTCATTAACTCGTACACTAAAATCTTCGCTTCATGTGTGTGCGTGTGTGTGTGTGTGTGTGTGTGTGTGTGTGTGTGTGAGCGCGCGCCCTTTCTCAGTGCCCAAATCATTCCGGAAGAAACGGCAAGGGGGACATGTTACCTAAGGATGGTCAGTATGGTTTCCGCGGTCATTAATTCAGTTGCGGACCTTCCTGATGCCAAATTTTCTGCGTCTCTAACCCATCTTGTTTTGGTGTTCTTCCTCCTCGCCCTTCCTTCCTTGTCCCTACGCCGCACCTTCCCTTCCGCCCGCCCACCACGCGTTCAGTTGCGTATCAGTCACGGCAACACTGCATGATACTACAAATATTTCGTGTTTTCATCGCTAAATAAAGAATTGTTAACAGAACATACAGACACACAGACGGACATGAATTTAAAGAATTTTATATAACAAACAAAAGACAGGACATTATGAACCTGACTAAATCCTACAAATATATGAAAAGTTAATAAATACATACACACATACATATATATATATACATACATACATACATACATACATACATATAAACAGACAGATAAAGAAACAGACAAGCAGATAGACAGAGAGGCAGACAGACAAACAAAGAGACATACAGACAGAGACAGACAGCCAGACAGACAGGCGTACAGACATTTCAGTATTGCAGAAAGAGAAACCTTACTCTCTGACCAAATTACATTATCTCCCTTTGTTTCCCGATGTAATGAAAGCCCAGCACAGGTGACATTAGAGCCCGCCGCCTCCACCTCAGCTTTCTTGTGCTTACCAATAGTGATAGTTTACTTTTTTTATTAGCTTACGGTAGATCTGAAAAGAAAATGAGTTGAAGATAGTTTAACGCTTTCCAAGGTAGCTTTTCACGTCAAATAAATCAATTCAGAAGTTTTTTTCTTCTTCTTCTTCTTCTTCTTTGATGTGGGATTTTGTTATCTTTATAATGATAATATGAAAACAGTAGTAGTAGTAGTAGTAGCAGTAGTAGTAGTAGTAGTAGTAGTAGTAGTAGTAGTAGTAGTAGTAGTAGTAGTAGTAGTAGTAGTAGAGTTGTAGTGCAGCGTTGTTGTTGTGCGAGTTGAAGTGCAGCATAACAATAATAATGGTAATTACAAAGGAGACACGCGTAAAGCTGCATCATGTTCCCTTTCCCCCTCATTCCACGTGGGAGGAAAATAATAAAACATAAATACGTATTACTGGTCTCCACGTGCCGCCAAAGTGTTTACTCCGACGTGCGTCAGCGAGGCGATATCGTGCAGGGGAGCAAGGAGAGCAGGACTGGAGATTGGTTTCACCATTCTCACGTCGTAGCGTTGTATTTATTCGTAAAATCTAATGTTTCTGTGATATGCAACCCCCTGGGACTTTTACTTCATGTACATTTTTTTTTTCCGAAAGCTTGAAGTGTCGTTGGAAGTAAATATATCACAAAAGAATACGTGGTTGTGGCCATCCGTGCCGAGTTGTACGATTCGAAATTTGCGCGGATGCTGGCAGCAACCTTCAAAGTTTATGTCCTTGTTCCAGAGTTTGCTTGACGTCAGACTTTGAGTGTGTAGGGTAGTGTGCAGCGGAGAACGCCCCACACTGGTGCCGACTGCCAGCGCGCTCGCCACCACGCCGTGCTCGCCTTGCCATTCGCTCACAGGTCGCGGAGCTTTGCGCTGACAACAACACAACGAACCGTAATCTTGGAGAGACCTGTCATTTTTCTAAATACCTCTTGCCTCAACGCAGAATACGCCGGGGACAGCTGTTTTCACTATTACCGAGTCACTTCAACGCGATATCGAAGCAACTGTTTTAGAGAAACATCATGAGAGTGTTCACGAGGAAGAGTGGAGACTCTTGGCCGGAAGATGCCAAAGGGGATCTTACGTAAGTTGTGTGCCTTCCCTATTGTTATATGACGCTATGTCTTCTTCTCTTTAGAATATCTGTGAGTTACACGCAATTCTGTCACAAATATAAGATAGAAATATGGAAAGTTTATCAAATATTGATGTATACTTACAGTGCACAAACACACACACACACACACACACACACACAGTTCAGTTAACTAAATAACCGGAGTGAAAAAATTAGTGTATATATGAAAGGAAAGCAGAGAAAGTGTGGTGTGGGGAGGCTAAGCCGGCCCGGGAAGACCTGCTGAGCGGTGCCTCAGGTGGGGTACTCCGGGTCACCCGCTCTGGAATCTTCGCCTGGAAAACTAGACTTTATTTTTATTACTTGTGTGATTGTATTCTGCGCATGTCATGATTGTAAGGCAAATTATTACTGCTGTGTGAGATTTCTGTCTGTTTTACGTACTCTCTCTCTCTCTCTCTCTCTCTCTCTCTCTCTCTCTCTCTCTCTCTCTCTCTCTCTCTCTCTCTCTCTCTCTCTCTCTCTCTCTCTCTCTCTCTCTCTCTCTCTTATAGATAAAGAGCAGTCGGAGAAGGAAGCTTAAACTTAACCCTTAAGAATTATGTGTTGGTCATGGATTCTCTAATAAACAGTTGCTGAAAGTGATGTTGATTAGGGAAATACAAAGTATTTGCGCCATTTAGCATTATACATTAAGTAAATAAGATACTGATATCCACCTTATTATCTTTACTGTAGAATAGTGGTCTTGACAGTATTACCGTCACCTATGTTAATGTCTGACCTCAATAACTTAAAAACACAGTGGATCGTTGTATGTTTTGCTCATTATGTTAATATCTTGGCGTATTTCATAGGCATTACAGTACAGTTTATTTTAACATATTCATAAATGTTGACTAACCCTTAAAACTTCTTTATTCCGCAGTGAAACTGGGGCGTGCGGCACCATAGTTCGAGGGATGGAGCAGACAAATGACTACAACGAGGCGGGAGGCGGGGTCGGCGACGGAGAAGACAGAGGCGTGGGCAATGCTGGAGCAGGGTCGGCCGGGGACTTCTGCGTGGTGCGGCCTGCTCTCACTGTTTCCCAGCGGGCCAGGGACTACCACTACCAGCCCCAGGATAAGCCAGGTCATTAAGATATTCATTACTATTTTAAACATTATTTTTACATTATCACTGCCCTTGACAGCAAGGCGTGAACCCTTTAACTCCTGATGAAAGTTTGACACGTCGATATATTAATGAAGTGACCTTAACACATGATCAAACTGAACAAAAGTAAAACTACGGCCATTAGAAAGTTTGAACTACTTCATAAATTATTTTACTGGCTGTTGTGACTTTTAAAATAATATTCTAATGAGCACCAGACCATAATGCAAAGTTTGAGGAAAAGTAATGCAGTAAAAGGGTTCAAACATTCAAGCAGGGAAGTTACATATGATAAAAAACGTCATTATATTCAACAGGGTTCGCGAAAACGGTGCAAAAGAAGGTGCGTGACTCCTGCGTCTGCTCCGGGAGCTGTCTGAAGACTGCCATCACCAGCAAGCTGCCTATCCTCACCTGGCTGCCTACCTATAACCCTCGCCAGTCCCTGCTCGGTGACATCATCGCCGGCGTCACTGTTGCCATCATGCATATTCCTCAGGGTAAGGAGAGTTGTCACCTGAGCCTCGCAGAAAAATTTAATGTGTTGATAATTTTCTGTTCTTACAATATATTATTTTTTTCCTGAAGTGTATCAAGTTAAAATCACAGTCAACGATTTGTCAATGTGACAGTAAACCATAAAAGGGGATAAGAATTGTGCTTTGACTGAGTGATCTGCATTCTCTAGGGATGGCCTACGCCCTGCTGGCTGGCCTGCCCCCCATCACGGGCCTGTACATGGCCTTCTTCCCGCTGCTCGTCTACTCCATCCTTGGCACCTCGCGTCACTGCTCCATGGGTGAGTGGGTGACCTGACTCCGCGACACACGTGACCGATCTTAAAGTTCATCATTAATATTATAGTACCACAAGATGTTGATTTGTGGTGAATCATGGCGTGTGTGTGTGTGTGTGTGTGTGTGTGTGTGTGTGTTCTTACCTTACTGCATTTTAACGAGATTAATTTAAGCTTGTTATATTCCCCTATTTAAATAATGTTCTGTCATGTTTTTTCTTGACAACCATCAACATCTTTGATACAAATTACTTCACCCGGCAATATATTCTACGCATTTTTTTTTTGTTTTGATTACTGTTTTTTTTTTTTTTTTCTCACACCTTCCTTTAAACTTCCATGATATGATTTCTTGCTGTCCTCTCTTGACTTTGTAAGGCATATAATTATACTCATTGATGTTTAATCCCTTATCGCACACAAGTGCGCGATAAGGGATTATTTATTTTTGTATACATAATAAACAGGATTTAAGTAGAACTTTATGTGTTTGTGTGTGTGTATATGCGTGCGTGTGTGTGTGTGTGTGTGTGTGTGTACTGACGGTAGGCGTCGCGTCTCAGGTACATTCGCTGTGGTGTGCCTCATGACCAGGAAGGTGGTGGAAGAGATGGCCACCGCCCCCGATAAGCACCCTACCGCAGCCTCCAGTGTCGGTGACCTCATAGATAACACCACTGCCGCCGCCAACCCACTCACCTACACACCGGTCCAGGTGTCCGCTGCTGTGGCTCTCATGATTGGCATCGTGCAGGTGTGTTGCTATTAGACGCCAAGCAGAGAAAGGTGGTGCTGGAAAGTGTTAGTTGTTGTTGACGTTGTTGTTGTTGTTGTTGTTGTTGCTTTTATTATTATTATTAATATTATTATTATTATTATTATTATTATTATTATTATTATTATTATTATTATTATTATTATCATTTTATTTTATTCTTTTATCATCATCATCATCATCATCATCTTCAACATCAGTTAGTGTCATTATTATTATTATTATTATTATTATTATTATTATTATCATTATTATTATTATTATTATTATCATTATTATTATTATTACCACACTACTACCACTACTACTACTACTACTACTACTACTACTACTACTACTACTACTACTACTACTACTACTACGATCTACCTATCTATCTATTGCCACTGTACATGCATATTATTGTAGAAACTGCTTCCTGGGTTTTGAGTTATTTTTTTATGGAAGCTGAAGAGCACCAATAGATGCATTACAAATCATAAAAAGCAATCCTGATGTGTCAGCATGACTTGAAGTCCAGCTCCATCAGTAAAAGAGATGTATGCATACATGTAGTGCTGAAGAGCAGTAAGCTTTGTAAGAAAGGTGATTCAGTCTTATGATGTGTGTGCAGGTGATCCTGGGACTGCTGCAGCTGGGCAGTCTTTGCGTCTTCCTCTCTGACATGCTGGTGTCCGGCTTTACAACTGGGGCGGCCGTGCATGTTATGACCTCACAGATCAAGTATCTCTTTGGCCTTAAGGTGCAAGGTTACAATGGCCCTCTCAAGATCATATATGTAAGTAAAGGAATATTTAATGATTGCATATTTGTATAAATTATTGTACATGGTAAAGGATTCCACGAATCACATGCATGTCCAGTTATTCATGAATTGAAAAGCTTTCTCTTTTTTATCTGTTGTGATATCAATAGATAATGTGTTATTCTTTACTCTGTCAGACATACAAAGACATCATCAGCCAGGTTCTGCACGCCAACCCTGCTGCCATGGTGATTTCTGGGCTGACAATTGCTACTCTTGCCTTCAATAATGAAGTTTTGAAGGTAACTATTACAATGCTCACAAACATTTTTTCAAAATTCATTCTGAGATTAATTTGAAAACCATGGCCTTTAAGCAGTATTATACTTATAGTATACTCTGAAATCTGTTTAAATAATACAGTAATACAAATACTGACTAATTAAAAATGAAAGGAAGAGCATCAGCAGAAGTACTTAGTAATAAAGAAATGTTTTCCCTTTAGCCATGGGTTCGCACCAAGACTAAGATTCCTGTCCCAATTGAACTGCTTGTTGTTATTGGAGGGACTGTCGCATCTTACTTTGGTCACCTCAATGACAATTACAACATCAGAATTGTTGGTGAAATTCCCACAGGGTAAGGTTCTCTTAAATCTGTTTTCAGAAATTGTGTGTATTTCCAGCATATCACTCATCTAGCCAGCATGGCTATCTTGCTTATTTTTCATATTTCCTTTTGACAGGATTCCATCCCCCACACTTCCACCCTTTGAATTGCTGCCCAGGATGGTGGTGGACTCTATAGTCATCAGCATTGTGGCTTATACTGTGTCTTACTCCATGTCAAAGATATTTGCCAAGAGGCACAACTACCAAGTGGATGCTACTCAGGAACTTTATGCATTGGTAAGATCATTTGTATGCTACTTAAATTATTTGCATGAATTTTTATTGAAAAGTGTAGCAAAAAAAATGTGATAAATGCAGTTAATCATATTATACAAGAGCTGATACCACCTGAAATTGAGATACATAGGTTCAGTGGTCTCATCAGCAGTCCTGAAGCATTAATCAGAAAATGTAGTGATATTAATGTCTACATTTCTGACAGCTATTGTTGTTTGTTTTGGTCTAGCAAATACAGTGTAGTGTATTTTAAAATTAGAGGTGCTCTATTGAATTTTAGCTGCATATAATAATATGTAGGTGCATGAATGTTTTTATACGTATCTTTTTATTGCCTTGACACTCCACATTTTTCTCACTTATTACAAATTTTAATTTCTTTCACTTAGTGTGAGATTCACATCATCTCAGTGATGTCAGAATTACCCATTGTTATTCTGAAAGCCTCCATACATCCTTGCATATGTCAATCTTTTACTGCTAAACATTATTGTGAATACTTAATGTTTCTCATCTTATTCTCACAGGGGCTCAGCAATGTCTTTGGGTCTTTCTTTGGATGTGGGCCCATTGCAGCCTCTCTGTCTCGCTCATTGATCCAGGAGGCTGTAGGAGGAGTCACACAAATTACTTCATTTATCTGTTGTGGAATAATTGTCTTGGTTCTTCTCTTTATTGGACCTGTATTTGAGACTCTTCCCAATGTGAGTATACTTTTCTTTTTTGCATCTTTTTGGTCTGAATTCATGTTCATTAAAGTTGCATATCTTCTGAAAATTTATTATTTTAGAATTAGTGCTACCTGAAATGTAATGACTGTAATACAGATGAGAATCAGAACATGTGCTCTTGGCAAACTTGTTTAGTATGTATTATAGAAAATGGACAGTTATTAAATGTAAGTATTTTTGTTTCAGTAGAATCACTGCCGGAATTTTAAATGTTAATGTGTAATTACTTATAAATATTTTGGCTTGCAGTGTGTCCTCTCTTCTATCATTGTGGTGGCTCTGAAGGGGATGTTCCTGCAAGTGAATGACCTCAAGCGGATCTGGAAAGTGTCCCGTATGGATGCAACAATCTGGCTATCTTCTTTCCTGGGAGTTGTGATCATTGATATTGACTATGGTCTCCTGATTGGCATTATTGTGTCCCTGCTGGTTCTTCTCTGCCGATCACAGCAGCCAAAAACTGCCCGCTTTGGACACATAGCAAACACAGACCTTTACTTGGACGTGGCCAAATATTCTTCTGTAAGTACTGAGAATACCTCACATATGTTCATGGTGAATAACACAGCAAGTATAAATTTTGTAACAAATAGAAAAAAAATGTTCAATATGAATAAGACTGCAGGATGCCTTGAATGCTTACTTAGGAGGGAATGAACATCAAATTTTAAGAGTTTTCAATAAGACACACTGTTAGTGATCAATATATGAATATGTTATCTTTCTCAAATAAATGTATATTTTGTAGTTAACACTTTAAAACATATTGACTGTTTATTTAGTGAAAAATATTGATGATTATATAATGTTTTAACTTATGTATGAACTAGCAGATAACCATTTAATACATGGATCACTTTACAGGCTGTGGAAATCCCAAGTGTGAGCATTTTCCACTTTGGAGGCCCAGTACACTTTGCCAACATTGAGTACTTCCGCACACAGCTAGAGACTGTCACTGGTCTAAACCCAAGCATCATATCTGATAAAAAGAACATATTGGAGAAAGCACAAACTTCTGAAGATGATACACATCAGCCGAATATGGTATGTGGAAGTCACAAAATACTTATATAGATCTGTAGCTTAGAAGTACATCTGTAGAGAATACTCAGTCCAGGCTGTGGGATTAAATCCTATGTCAGGTTGTGGGATTAAGTCCTATGTATTGACCTGGAATAGATTAAAGCACATCACTTTTTTTATAATTAAGTCTTAACATTATCAGTAAGTATATATATATATATATATATATATATATATATATATATATATATATATATATATATATATATATATATATATATATATATATATATATATATATATTCATTCATTCATTTTGAGGACTTTCTAACATAATGTGTTAAACCACAGGAAGCCAATGGAAGTGTAACAAGTGAAGGGCATGAGAAGGAGCCAAACAAGCTTGTCATGCTATTCAAGAATATGAAGAATGGAAAAAAGCCTAAAGATTTGACCATCTCAATACCGGTAAAAAAAATTGCATTTGTCTCTAACATTTGTGGTTGTGGAGGAAGGATTGATATTCATGAATTTATTGTAGGAAAAATTTATTTTAACTTTTTTTCTTTTCTTTATAATTGAATGGAATGGTACAGTTGAGATTTAATATTCATGAAAAACACCATTTCAGGAAACCAAGCACATAATCATTGAAATGAGTTCTGTCAGCTACATCGATTCAAGTGCTGGGAAGCTGCTGATCCAACTCTACAAAGACTATAATGCAGCAGGAATATCATTTTCCTTGGCAGCATCTTCAGGTATAGTGCATCACTAATTTGAGTGAGGCTTTTGAACTGTTAATGATTATTTCAGTGAGTCCCTTTCAAGGCAATTCATCTTTTAGAACTATCAGCAATTCCACACTCATGTGATACTATGTACTGTACACACCTTGATACCGCACAGCAAACTCAAATGTATGGAGTAAATGGTCATTTATTAGTAGTAATATATGTGTACTTCTTCCCAGCATAATCTCTTTATGCAGATGTATGAAAGAGAGGCAGTATTTTGTTGAAACTATGCATTTTTCATTTATCAGGCTTACTTTGTAGGAAGATTTATATATAGCCATTGTCTTTTATATATATATATATATATATATATATATGTGTGTGTGTGTGTGTGTGTGTGTGTGTGTGTGTGTGTGTGTGTGTGTGTGTGTGTAAAAGGATGGATGTAAAGGCACCGAAGTTCCTAAAGTTCTAGAACCTACATTATATTATAAGAATGATTGATATTACTCTTAAAATTCTTGTCAGTACACATTATAGTCTAAAATTAAATGCAGTTTGTTGTTACTTGCTGAAAGTTTAATTTTTTTCTTTCTTTCTGCAGAAAATGTGCTGGACACACTAGAAGAGTGTGAGGCTACGAAAGTGATTCCTCCAGAGCACATTTTCCACTCCACACACGATGCTGTCACAATTCTCACTAGTATGGACTCATCTGCTACTGCTGGAGGGAACAGTACAAAGTTATAACAGCAAGTACTTGTGGTGCTGTTCACAGGATTTCTTTTTTTATCAATTTTGATCTGTATTTCTGAGTGCAATTTTTCTAGAATTAAGTGCCTATAGGATATGCTTTGTCATTCAATTGTTTGGCTCATTGTATTCACATTATATTACTAGGATTTTGTGTTTCAGTCATTGTTATCTTATTTGGTAGCCACATCCCATAACTTGAATGTCAAGAAGGAATCAATGTGGAACATGCTATCAAATGTTTTAATGTGCTGTGGTGTCTGAAACACCAGTCAGTATCTGATATCCTTTGGGCAATGAACTGTGCATATCATCTGTTATTTTGCAGTATTATATGTGTACATGTATATAATGCAGTCATATACATATAACATAGCTTTGTAGTTTAGTTTGTGAGACTTTGTGATAATACTGAATTACAAGTAATTCATGTATAGCACATCTATATTTTAAAAGCAGTTGTAAAGGGTAACTAAATATTTCCTTTGATAGAGTTATGCCAACAGTGCTTCATCAGGATGAGGTGCTCACCTTACTAGCTTAGCAGCAGCTGCTGGTCTGTAGAGGGAGGCTATCATGATCTTGTCTTAGTGGTCCATGAAGTGCCTGCAAAATGTGTTATTGTGAAATGAATTAGGATTTTACAAATGAAGAGATTTTCCTCTTTTAATTATTTATATACTATGTATATATAGACATAATTTTTACTTTCTCACATTATAGTGAGACATGATGAAGTTATCCATAGAATGTATCAGCAAACTTTCAGGTAAGAAAGTGTCTTTCTAAAACTTATTTACACATGTGATCTTCCTTGATGCTTCAAAAAATGTCTTTGCCGATAATTCACAACAAACTTGAATTTTCATTTTGCTCAGTAGACTGAAAATCAATGCAGTGAAATTTTAAAACACTTTTGACATAATTATCTACTTATATTCTATTAATGTGTAAATAACTCATCATTTCACCATGTTTTTTTTTTTTAAGTTGAAAATAGTATGCAGAAAAACAATAGTTAAATTTTCATTAGTACAGTTTGGTTATTTTATGAAGATGGTGTTGCAATATTTAATAAATATGTATACTGTTTGTTGACTTTAGTTTCAAATGTGTATACTTAGTAGGATGATAGTGGAAATAGATATATGTACTTGGTTATTTCTTGTATTACTTGTTAAAAAGAGTTTGAAATATTAGTATAGGTCTTATAAGACAATAATGAATGCAACTGAATATGGGAAGTCTTTTGTCTTAACTAGTGATAAAAGGGAGGTTGAATGATGAAAGTTGAGTTGTATAGCATCTACATATACTTAATTTCTACTAAAGAGAAATAACATACCTATATTTTTGTGCCATCCTAAAATTTAATTATGTGCCTTAGTAAAATACTATATATATATATATATTAACATCTAAATCTTAGGTAAGAATATAAGAAGTGCTACTATTTTCATATCTATAATTTATTTTTTGTACTTCTTATTTTTTGACAGTGAATAAAGTGAAAGAATTTTTAACACAAATTATTGCATTGGTATTTCACCATTCTTTCATCCTGAACTAAATGTAAGCAAGGACAATACAAAAACCCCCAGTTCTGGTATCACTACACTGATATTTGAGATTGCTGAGATCCACAGACTTTTGAAACAATAGAATGGTAAACATATGAAATGCACTGAGAAAAGGAATGTCGTGACAACTCTGAAACTTTGAAGACTGGACAATATACTGTTGCTCTTACCTAATCCCCTTCACAAGTTAAAAAATAGTGAGTCTACATTGAGATACCAATCATAGTTCTTCCCCAAGCCACTTTTCTGAGCTTATCCTATACTCCCCTTCAGCAATCCATAGAAACACTTAGAAATTGATATGGAATGCAGTAGCCAACTAAGGATCAAAAACCTGTACAGCACCCTAGACATTGGAACCATGCCGACCATCTGTCACTACATGGCTTCCTCCCTCCATTTTTCAGATCAGTTTCTGGTGTTTCATTCTCCCTTTTACCATGAGCAGATTACAATTCATTTTCTAATGAGGCACAGTTCACACTGCCCATTTCACATGTCTGTCTGTCTGTCTGGAGAGAGAGAGAGAGAGAGAGAGAGAGAGAGAGAGAGAGAGAGAGAGAGAGAGAGAGAGAGAGAGAGAGAGAGAGAGAGAGAGAGAGAGAGAGAGAGAGAGAGAGAGAGAGAGAGAGAGAGAGAGAGAGAGCATTATCATTGACATCACATCAACAGGAAAATTGATCAGAGCTGCCAAATATAATTTCATAACCTGCATAACCTTATTAATGAAGCAATCCCTTTCCAGATGAGAAATTAACATGAATTGTGTGAACTGGTTAAGGCCAAGGACTGACTACTAGGATGGTCCACTCAATGTTAAATTTTTGTTCTCCCAGCGATGGTGGTGCCTCTAGCTTGCAAAAGTTTATATCATTACCCACACCATTTAAGAGCTAATTTTTCTTGAGTTATCATGCCCACTAGCTTCCCTGTTCAAGATATAGCTGCAGAAATAATATATTTATGCATTATGTTAAAGTTTGATACAACTGAGTGTAATACTTACTGGTAATCCCTTTAGTAACCAAAGCTGTACGTACCATATCACCTCATCTAATATCTCTACATGCCCTTCTCATTTGAGAAATTCCACAACACCCACTCTAGTCTGTTGTGCCACATTTTGTGACAAAGCCACTGATGGTAATGTTAGCAAGGACTCTATACTTGGATATACAGAGTCCCCTTAATATTAGTAAACTAGTACAATTCTTTATTCCTTCATGGATGCTAACTACTCCCTTTGGTTTCCCATGTAAGTCATTTTCAAGATGCCTGCTTCACATTTCTTTTTGTAGCATACCATAGTTTCATAACTGTTTAACAAATCATTTATTCTTTGTACAGTAGTAGCCTTTAATGAAACTCCAAGCTCTCCAAGCTGTATGATAGGGCTGGTTAAATGCACTGATTACCTGTACACTTTTCTTCTTACTGAGAGAAGGAGATTACTCTTCATTACATTGCTTGTTTTTATCAAAGGCACAACATTATATTCCTATCCTTCTATTGATTTATTTTTCATGTCCTAGGCTCAAACTATTTTTCTTCCTACATAAATACTGCATATTTCTAACACACACTATGACCTCATTCTCGATTCTAATTTATTTGTCTGGTATAAAGCTGTTGGACAATTTTCTTGTCTTCATTTTCATCCTAAATCCTATTGCATTTCTGCATAACTATAAAATAATCTCCTGAAGCTCATCTGTGAATTTCCTTAACAACACAAGTCATGATGTCATTCCTAAATTAAAGGCATCACTGTGAATATTGTATTTCCCTTGTGTAACCTAATTAATTCTTGGCACAGTACTCAGTGTTATACAAATCACAGAGAAAACCCAATCATTGCTTGTTTGCTTAATCATTACCATGGAGGCTTAATCATAAGGTTAGGTTATAAGTCATAAGTAATGACATTGGGGCTTTGAACAAAAGGCATAAGGGAGTCAGCATTCACAAGCTCACCTGATTGACTACCAAAAGCGATTTGGATGGTCGTCTGAAAATTGTACCTTGGCCTAAATGTCCTACCTATACTGAAACATACTGCCGAGATATTAGTGCAGACTGGACTTGAATGTTGGCATGATAGGCGAGCTAACAGGTTGTGGCAGGCAATTCCACATTGTAGCCACTTTCACATCAGACTTCAGTACATGAAAATTTATGAGCTGGATTCAAGGAATGGCCATGAATAGCTCGGTCACAATGCCGTGTAACAATTAGGCTGATACATAATCTATCACCTGGAAAGCCCAGTACAGTAATAATGACACAGACTTCGGGCACATTATGAGTTCATCACAAAATAAGTAGGAACTTCAGTCAAAAAAAAAAAAAAAAAAAAAAAAAGTTACATATTTTCTCAGGCTCCTTAGGAAAAGCCGAAAAGGACAAATTCTTATTCAACTTGTAATTATTTGAACAGTACATTGCTGAGCATGATCAAATATCCATCTTGGCAACATATATGCAAGTAAAAAAGCTGCGTGAGGCGACAAATCGCTTCTCTCCACAAGTTCTTCAGTGCGACAGCTGAGTGTTTTTACCCTCTGGCCATTTGGCGTTTGCATTCCGTTAATTAATCGAACTTTTTTTTTTTATTCTAAATATTTTACGTATTATCTTAACATTGCTAATTGAACAAAGAAAACCTGAAAGCGTGCACTGGTTCCGTGACCAGTGGTACTGCCGATGTACCCTGCTCAATGTTAATTGCTGTACAAGCATGTGCACAAAGGTTTTTTTTACTTCGTTTTACTATGCACACGCCATGCACAGTTGCTGTGCACAAACTTCGCCCAGCTGCGCATGTGTCGTTGCTCGCTAATGGCAGGTTTATACAGAAAACAAAACACTTATGAGTCAAAAATTAGCGATATATCATATTACTAGACCAAGTATGTGTGTAAAAGATAAAGTTTGATGTCTCATATTCCAGTCTGGTAAGCCGATGTGGCCTGGCAATGTGATGTGTGCTTAAAGGCACATCTCGCCGAGGTTTATGTAGTTTCTTCATGCAATGATGCGATCTTACAATGTTATATACGACTGAATTTTGAATCACCTACTTATTCTTTGCATTAACTTCATGCGAAATCTAAATGATTCTAACGGAAAATGGTAACTTTTTGCATTGGTAACTTTGAGAACGGGCCACCGAACATTCCAGTCGATACAGACATCGTTGATGTTAAGAGCACGCTACTGGTGTCAGCACTCAGCAGAAACAGCACAGGTAGCGATCAATGAAGACAGTTTGCAGACAGGCTGGCAAAACTCGTAAAGCACGGCTCTTACGTTCTCCGACTCCCCTCCACAGTTACTTTCAGCTTATAGAGTACGAGTACATATTGGTGGTTACGAAGAAATTAACTTTACATTGATAAAGCAATAATATTAGCCACAGTTATCTATATTATTTTACTCTTTGAACATGAATAAGAACATAAAATCGGTATATCCTCTTCCGGTCCGCTGTCTGCTGTGAAGACTGGCGTGTCTCCGCCGTCGACATCAAGGTACTGTACGGCGGTTCTTCCGGGACACTCAAACGAACAGAGCGAGATATCGATCAGGCAGCCCGAGGATACATGTGCCCCACTCTATTCTACGAACCCTGAGTTCTGGGTCGACTCATACCGATAACTCAGCCCTTATCGTTACAGGAAATTCATCGGAGCACCACCATCCAAATAATACCTTATATTTGGATTTATTACCAGTGCACTCCGTTCAAACGTTATCCGCCACCCCCAGTGAAGTCATTTATACATAGGCCTTCCACGGGAACAACGGAGGGCACGACGGAGGCCGTTATTCTGCAAACAATGGCAAGGAAACCCGACGTGTGTTCTTGGCCGTTAGGCTCCCTGTTGCTCTGGACGGGGACAGAAGTGGGGGAGGTAGGGGTGTTTATTCACCAGCCACCACCTTCAATGCAGCAGTGATGAAGTCAAATGCCGATAACCCATTCGTACAACTCGATCACTAAACGCATTCCAGGCACATCTACATTTATCTTAGTGTATGATTATTCATTCTTTGCAGTGCGGTACGTGATACACTGAAATTTTGTGATTTTGTGAGTAGCCAACAGTATTCAAGCTAGTGCGCAGAATTCATGTCCGTTTGTCCTTGGAAACACGAAAAAAACAATTTCTTGGGTGTTTCTGCGTTGCTAGAGATGCCACGTTAATCATCATTAGTTTCGCACAGTTGCTAATGTGTCCTTTACAGCAAGCTTTAATAAATAAATGTTAGGAATGTCAATATAAGTGCCCAAAATAAAACTAACAGTACCAGTAGATCATAATGGAAGGGTATTGAAGATATAAAGGAAGATACTTTCTCTAAACTCTCGGCCAAAGAATAGCTCGCTTCCTTGTCATCGCTTAGCTAACTTTCTCTATGATGACCAACACACACAGCAAAGCAACGACTAGCATGTAATGGGGAAAAGAAAGAAAGGAAGAAAGGTCCCAATATATTCACACTCGCTTGTATTCTTGTGAACAAACGCATTCAGAGAAAATATGACAGTGGCATCCCATTGCATTCATTTCCCCATCCGACAACATCCATCCATCCCCGCAACACCATTTACTCATAACATATGTACAGTTCTTGATAAATCACGTTATGTAAACTACGAATCTGAAGTTGGAATGGACATGTAAAACGTATTTGGTGAAGTTGTAGAGGTGAGCGTGACCCCCGGATGAGGGAGAGGAGCTACGGAGAGGAGGGAGGGAGTCAGCACATCCGGTGGAGCAGCGGGTACACATACAACCACTAGCCCGGCCATACTGGCTTCCCCACCCTCTGGTTCTTCGGCTGAAAATCTCGGTCTTGCCTCTCGTCTGCATTTGGTGGCGGGAGGCAATGCTGCACAAGGAACGAAAAGAAAAAAAAAATCTTATGGGTGTTGTGCATAAGCGAGAGTTATCACGTTGTTATTTGAGCGTAGATTTCACTATGTTCTACCAATATGTCCCACAATGAAATATAAAATGCTCACGAAGTAAGTTTGTTTTAAAATATACGGGTGCGATACATATTTTTATAAACATGATTCATATACAGCATTGAGAATAGCAGTAGATACAGAATAAGTCTGGGAGCTGATGGGATTTGTCCGATAAGGGCGTGAGATGCTTGTCTCACGTCGGATTACACGAAAGTCACTGGGGTGATGAACTAAACTGGCGAGAAGAATAAGGGAGGACTTCCTTGTAGCTTTGTTATTGTTGTAAGATAATGTTACTGCGACATCGAGTAACTCTTCGCTTTTGCGTGTGGTGTTATAATAAACAAAGGAGCATATATTTTAAGGTTTGTAAACTGAGTGTATGCCAGTGAGTGAGGAAGTGAGCCGGTGCTTGCTGGGGTTGGTAGCGGACTCGCTGCGGTGAGGTTGGCAGCAGCAAGATCCTCCACTGATAGAGGGCAGGGGATGCACCTCCCACACCGCCGCTTATATAACCCAGCTCTCTACTTTAATACACGCTACGCTCCCACACATCAGGGGGCAAAATAATACGAAGGATTTGCAAGGATCATCCATAATTGTGGAAATTTAGAGGCAATCGCTCGTGATGTGTCAACACTCCATGACATCTTAGATCAGCAGTGTAGGTGGGTTTGAGCACCTGAGGAGACAAGGAGAGGTGCATACTCGCCCTGCCATCACTGCTGGACAAAGGCTGCATGAGCATGGCCTCAGCTGCCCCGCCGCCAGCCGCCGCTATAGTCCTTTCTATTCAGGCCCCCTTGCGTGCTTGTGCTGTGTGGCTGCCTAGCTGTGTTGGGCCTATGGCAGCGGGTCGCTCACCTTAACTTCGTTTTTCTCGAGTGCAAGAATCGATGTCAACATCTTCGTGTTTTTCATAGTAAACATTCGCGACATTGCTGTGGTCTCTAGTGTGTTCAACACTTCTGTGGAGAGAGTCAGTCATGTATATTTGAGACTCGTTCTCACTGAATTTCGTCCCGTGACGAAACAAATAGACTTGACATAAACTTCCTCTACTATGGCATCGCCAGGCCAGCGTTCGCAGTAACACCGTTATTGCGGATTTGCTGTCCTAAACATTACAGAATAATACGTGTCATTTCGATACCCACATGGATTTGATATGCATGCATGTCTATAATTATTTAGCACATTTATAAATCAATTATCTTTCCAGGAAAACAGTATTTATGAAAAATATCGATGGTGGAGCAGCTGAAGTCTCACGGTAAACAGGGAAACATTGCTAGAACGTCCCTTCGCTACGTCTACAATCCTTTAGAAAGTAAAGCCGCGAAACCAGAACATCTTAACAATATTAAAAAAATATAATGATTGGCAAGCAAAAGATTTACCAAGGACAAGAGCATCTGGTTTGTTTTGGGGTACATAAGCGGGGTTTTGAGTAGAGCACGCACACCTCAATATTCAGTCCTTGCAATATTGCCAATCTGTTCTACGTGATGAATCTTGATACAGAAAGTGACGTGGATATTATGTGACATATATATAATTGGATATACTAAAGAAAATTTTACATGATTATGTAAATACAATTTAAGTTCTTTATAGTGCGTAAGAACCTAAAATTTTATAATGTACCGTCTTCTTACAAAAGTTTTCGTTGTTACAGGTAGGCCCGTAACATTGCTACATCAGTTGAAGTACCATCAAGCGTTTGTAGATACGTTTTCTTCTCTTCATAGTACTCTCGTAGTAACTGTCCATCATATATGACATGTTACATTTACAACACTCAGTGACAACAATGATGGATTGCAGGGCGAGCGGATTGCTGAGAGGAACTGTTCAGGCTATTTCGCGCGTTTTTTTTTTTTTTTTTAGTTCTCCGATGACAAGGTTGTGTTTGATTCAATTTCAAAAGTGAATAAATTGCTCAACCAAACACACCAAAAAATTCATAAACCTTAAAACATTCTAAACACGACAGCCTCCATCTCAGCTACGAGCGAAGTAGTAAGCTAAGCTAGTAATACCTGGGACCTAGCAACACTAGGTGACTGGGTACAAATACAACCATGTTAGCGGAGAGAGAGAGAGAGAGAGAGGGAGAGAGAGAGAGAGAGAGAGAGAGAGAGAGAGAGAGAGAGAGAGAGAGAGTCTTTTGGCAGAAATCACCTTGCATACCTAGGTGTAATATTAACTCTCAAGGATGACGTTTGACTTCAAAATAACTGAGTAGGTAGTTTTCTTGGTTGAGGTGATGCTGACTTACAGGCCACCCCGTACCGTGTACCAGCATGAACCAGAAAGGCGCGGTGAACCCATTCTCCCCCCAGAGCGCTGTTAGGGTATCCTGTTACAGAACTCTGGAACCTTGGAAGTCGCGCTTACAAGCTTGCCTTTGTTTTATGGTGAAAATAAAAGAAGAACAAGAGAGAGCTCCTCTGCTCATAGGTGTATCAGAGGTGAATGCTCTTTTCGCTCTGACTGATTGACGGGTAAACGTGCATTATGCATTTTTAACCTAGAGGCATCTGTGAAAGGGAGCATTCAACATCATGCTTTCCTCATTTATGTTGGTCCAGAGGAGGAGTGAAACAGCTGGAGAGGACAAAATGGCCGGGCAAATTGTAACGCGCGTCCGCCCGCCGCCTCCGCTCACCCAACACTCGCGGCACCACTCGTCTCGTCCATTCTCGTTCGACTACCTGCCCAACGGTTTTTAATCTACCTCTCTCTATCCTCAGACTGATAAATAAAGTTGAAATTTCTACAATAAAACTTTAATTTAAATTTTCCATTTTTAAATTATCTAGTCTTATGACGAAACAAGAGACATCAGTAGAAATATATTTATTGGTCGCGCAGCTAAACTTTCAAAATGGAGTGATGATGTTTGTGGTGTAACCAATACTGGCCCGGGACCCGCTTCACAATATTGGCATTTTGCAAGCGTTTGAGTGCAGTGTCGGCTCAGATATTGGCTGGAGTGATGTGAGAAAGCTATGCAACTATAGAATGAATGAGGAAACTGACGAGGAGAGCGTTGGAAGGCTGATATCTGGAAAAGTGCAAGAGTAAGCCTAACCCCCGCGGCCCTCTTGGTTCAATGATTGTGAGGCAACACAAACTTGTAGTGGTCTTCGGACGATGGTTTCTCCCTCTAAAAAGAGGCAGATAAAGGGTAGAGTGACTACTGGACACAAGCTTGATCGTAAAGGTAATTATATGGCAGGGCAGTGGTGTAAAAGGAAGGAGAGGAAGAGATATATGATGGCGGTGGCGGTGGTGGTGGTGGCGGTGACCAAGCCAGCCAACACCCGCCTCGCTCTCACTCACTCGCTCTCATACTCCGCACTCTGATCAATACACTCTCACGTCCGCCGTAATGTCAAGTTATTTTCCACAGTCGTTATCAGGCGTTGTTCCCTCTTTACTGTGTATGGTAAGGTATCTATGCCCGTGATCCACAGGCAGTCTCCCATTCCCTGCCTGGGGTCTGGTGGGGGGGGGGTAGCCCAAGTATGTATGTTTACAGTTCGATAATAGTTATTCCAAGTGATGGTAATATGCATTTGTAATGCTTCACAACTTCAAATATGATACCCACAGAGTTTTAATGTATGTGTAGCAGCCATACCTCTCGTTTCAGGAGTCAAACACCCTGGAGTCCTTGAATAAGGTTGCACCTTTGGGCACCAGGGATGAGGTTCTGGGTGATGGAATTACCAACAGCACTGGGATTTTAAACTAATTTTGTAATATTGTACTATGTATATAACACATACTAATGTTGATTCTCTTACTAACAAAGTAATTATATTTTTACTTTTTTGTATGATTCTAACAAATTCATCCTAAGTGTTACTTAATCATTGTTGTTGTTTTCCATTTTCAGTTACACTGTTGAAATACCAGGTTACCAGTTACTCAGGAAGGATGTGTCTGGGGATATACCTAAATGTGGTGTTTTTGTTTATGTTCCGTCAAACATTAAATACAGGCAGATAGTAATGGATGTTCCTAACAGCTTGTTCATATGTTTTCCTGATTTTGATATATACCATATCGCATTCATTTACTGGCCACTGTATAACTCGGACGCAGACAACAAAATTTTTATTTCTTTATAGTTTTTGCACTGGCAAGAAAATTGCATTAATAGGTGATTTTAATTTGCTGGACATAAGATGGAATAATTATCTAAGGTCTAGAGGTCTCACCAGTTATCATCTCTTATACAGTTGTACTTCACTCGGACTTTCTCAGTGGGTGACGGAACCAACATTTGTATTATTAGGTAATGTTTTTTATCTAATACTACAGATGAGGAGGTTGGTATGATACAGGTGCACCCCTCTTTCCCAGGCTATGGAGATTCTCCTGTTTCCTATTCTTAAATATTTTAATACTCTTCCAATTATCTTGAATACCCTTATTTCAGATTGTGGCATGAAAGAGACTACAAGAAAATTAAGGGTCACTTGATTTTGATTTTTAATTTAATAATTTAATTAATAATGAAATGCTGTCCAGACTTAATGATGTTTCATCTCCTTTAATTTTGAGTTTTGTTCCTCTTAAGAACAGAGTATTCTTGATATTCTACCTTGACCTGTCAAACCACCACCAGCTTTGAAATGAAGACATGCCATTCTATGTAATAATTACAGATCTATTTGTGGCATCCACGGATGATGGTCTGTAGCAGCAACTAAGTCTTGTAATCAGTTCTTGGAAGTCAGTCATGAGTTTTGCCATTATTCTATAGGTAGTTAATCTCAATACAAAATTTCATTGAGTGATAACCTAGTTTCTAATGCAGAGTTCTTTCATACTATATTAGAAGAAAGATGATTGCAAATCCTTAGGTGGGCCCTCTCAGATTTACAACTGGTGAAATTATATATGATCCTAGAGCACAGTTTGAGATATTTGCCTCATCATTTTATTTGATTTTTATTGTGATTTCCCCTGCTAATCTTTCTCCCCATCAAATACGTAAAGCATACATTGACAATATTGACCTATCCTTAGATGATGTGTTTTCAGTCATCTCCAAGCTGAATCCCTCCTCGTCACTGGGCCTGATGCAGATTTTCACCCAGTGCTCTTGAAGTCATGTGTTGATGAAATTTCTCATCTTATGTTGATCTTTCGTTCATCATTCAATGAAAATAATTTACCCCAAATCTGAAAAAAACTTGGTTGTTCCCCCCCAAAGAAAATGGTTCACGTTATGATCTCTAATGTATAGATCTGTGTCCTTGACTGCAGTTTATGTTAAAAGTTTCTTTATGTTAACTACAAATAGTATTAATTCACCTATTATCTGTACCAATTCTGATACAATCTCATCCATATTGGTTTGCCAAGAGGATATCAAGACCCAAGCTTAGGGCTTGAAAATGAATTCATTAAATGTATTCAGCTTAGAATTACTAGGAGGGTAGTTATTGGGAATGATAATGGCCACAGTGGCCAGTATTATCTGGATTGTTCCCCAATTTCTTTAAATGATTCTGGTACTGCTTTGGGTATAATAGTTGATTCTTCTCTGAAGGTCCATCAACATGTAGCTAATATAGATCATAAAGTTGGTGGAGATGTGAATAATATTTTGAAAGCCACAGTTAATGATAATACCTTTTTTATGATCCCATTATTCACTACCCGTGTATGATCCATCCTTGAATATACTTTATCACTATGGAACTTAGAGTATGTTGGAGATTTAAAGCTGATAGGATCTGTGCAGAGACGATGGGCAAAAAATTTTAGGTTTGGAGAATATGAGCTTTGCTGAATGTTCAATGTTCCACAGTTAAAATAAAATAAAAAAGAGAGGCTGGCAACCTTGGGTGGAGGAGTGGCAATCATCAACAGTATTCCAATCAAATTCTTGAAACACAGTGGTGAAAGACATTTTTAATTAATTAAGTAATGGTATTTAATTACTCTAATATATTTTGCATGATATCAATTTTCTTTATCTGTCTATTTGAGTGTACTGTAGGTGTGGCTTTCTCTGCACTTAGGGGGCCTTTTGTAAGGTGGCTGAACGGCAAGGTCACAATTCATCAGAGAGCAAACAGTTGTCATTTGGCTGCCCAAGACTGAGTTATAACCTGTCCCTATTAGCTGTACAGAAATTTCTTCCAGTGGTCAAATATCATGAAGGCCAGGAGGGCAAGTCTGACCATGAATAACTGTAAACAATGATTTGTTATATTTTAATTTGATTTTTTCAATTTACTCAGTATTTTTGCTTTTACACAAATTTAAAAAGTGAATTGTGATTATAGAAGTTTTTAATGTAACCTTTTTATGTAATTGTGGTTGTGGAATGTTAGTGTCCAAGGTTGTGGGATTCAAATTTAGATTTTCGGTATCCACCACTTGTATTACTGATTTATTGATTTGTGATTATCAAGGATGAAGTTGATTTTTGCCAGCTTTACCACTAGGTATGTTTTTATCATCCTAACAAAAATTTCAGTTGTCTTAACTTTGTACACCTAATACTTCTTTCTTCAGTAGCTAGTGGTTATTTAGGTGAAACACAATGTACTCATATGTTTATTACTCATGCTTCATTTATTTGTATGAAACATCTCACCTGTTATATGTTTCATCATATCCATTTACTTGGAAAAGGTTCTTCACTACTCGGTCACAACAATTATGAGTTATAGTATCTCTGAGAAAGAGATGTTTACCCCATTAATGATTTTCTTTCTTCATCCTAATTTTAAATTTTTTGAGGGGTACCCAGTCAAACTCTTTATGGATCTCTAAATCAGCCACTACTTTCACATACTATCACTTCATTTTTATCTATATTGTGCCTCAAATTTCAAATTTGGCAAACACTGTCAGCCATATTTGTGAGCTTTTGACCACTTGTTTTCTGTCATCACTGTCATAGCATCTGCAAACAGGATTGTATTCAAGAACCATTTACTACATTAGCACAATTTCACTCCAACATCACCAATCCTTGCTTTCAATTCTTGCTTTATCATCCATGTAGTTTGTACAGTAAAATCCCTCTTATCCGGCATCAACGGGACAGCCGACATGCCGGATACTTGAATATTGCCGGATACTTGAATAGAAGTGAAATTATGTCCACAATCACCACCCTACACTCACGCATCTTACCATAACAAAGATCAGCTGATCTTAATCAGCAGCTGATCTGATCAGCTGCTTAAGTGTAAGCACAACACGCTTCCTCTTTTCTACAACTTTAGGCTTGATGAAGGCGTCAGGCGATAAACAGTGCACACGCGGGACTGAGTCACTGAGTAAACACAGTGCAGTGGGCCGCGGGTGGCGCGAAACAGTGTGCTCTGGTGGCGAGGGGACAAAGTATGCCTCTTGCGGGAATTTTAATCGATTTTATGAGTACACATTGATTTTTTATTGATTTTAAGGCTTGGGGAAAAATGTGCCGGATACTTGAAGCTGCTGGATACTTAAATACCGGATGAGAGGGATTTTACTGTATATTTTAATAATTTGTCTCTATTTATATTTCAAAACTTTCAATTCCTTCTACAGTTACTGTTATATATGCTTTTGCATCTAAATGCCTTCACCCTTTTAGTAAACTTTCAATGATTAACTGGCTCCTGTAGTCTCAAAACCTTGCTGGATTACCCATTTTGTCCTGCCAGGTGGATCATGTAATTCATGATGAATCACTTGTTAGAATATGTGCAAAATTTCTGCTGTTAGTCACTTATGTTCATGAAATTATATTTGGATTTGTTTGAGACAGTGCTACAAACTCTTACACAACTTTTATTTTACAGGAGAAAAAGCAAGCAGTAAGCTCCCTTACAAGCCTCTCGCAAGCAAGAAATTCTACCTTGATATCAAGAGCCACAAAAGCAGAGCTACCATAACAGCTGATATACTTAATCTCGGAGGGGTGAGTTGATGCATCTTATCAATGCAGAGTACTCCCACCACCTGTATCTTAGCAATGGTTTTGTAGCTGTGACTTATGTATGTTCAAAGGGTAGCACAAAAGCAAAATTAATTTAAATTCACAATTAAAGGATGATGTATTGCTAGGTATCACCTTCATATTTCAGTGTCTGCATTGGCTCATGTCATCCATGTCTTATATTTGCCTCCAACATTTATGCAATGAAATATTGTTCAGTAGATGATGTACTGACAAATTCAGTATGAAATTTGTATTCTTCATTTCACAGCAAGGAAAAAAATTAAAATGTGTATGTATTACCACATCTTATTTCAAGTGTAGTTGGTTTGGTCATGTAGATTTACTTAGTGTGCTGATATGTACTATCCACAGCAAGCCACATTCTAAGATAGTTGATCTCTCATTCAGACTGTTGAAGAATTCCTCAGCCGAGAGGTCAGCTATGTGATCAGCACACGAGGGCAGCAGCCAGCAGGTGGATCCAGCAGTGAACAGCAACCCTCTCCTAGTGGTGCTCTCACTCCCCATCAGCCCCTGTCATCACTGCCATCTACCTCTCATGACTCGCCGCTGAATCTAGATTCTCCCAGAGAAGACACTGGCAAGAAAAGAGTGGTTAGTATTGTTCTTTTTTTCTTCAGAATTTTAGATCAAGCATCTAATAAGACTGCCTTTGGCATAACAGTTCTTGACAGGACTCTTGAGGCAGCATTTCTGATGTGTGATGAATTTGACATAGTACTTTGCAAACTATGGTGTTATGCCACCTAAAACCAGACCTTGTAAGAGAGAATCGGTAAAGTTACCTCTTGTATGTTAGCAATGATAACTAGCAAAACAAGTAGTTCTGTTGTTTTCATTTTCTGATGGCATGTAGACTTAAAACTAATTATTGTAGAGTGTTAGATTTTAAATCTTATCTGGTTGACACAGTTTGGCAAAAAACAACTGTCAGACTATAGCAATGTTCTAGGAAATACACAGCATAGAGACTCCATAACTTAGCATACATGAGCTTGCTGTATGACTGATTGAGACTGCTGGGATACCTTATAGTTAACCTCTTAGTCTCAGAAATCTCTCACTTCAGATAGGTCCTTCATTTCTTGATGTCACTGTTGATCAGTCATTTATGGTGTATAGAGTTGATGATTACACAGGAAATACAGTGGTATGATGGGTAGCCTAAATAGGATTATGGATTAGAAGAAAAGCAAATAATGATGCCATAGATGGAAAATATTTATGCTTGAAAGGAGTTTTTGTTTTGTTTGTATGTATTATTAGTTGAATGATACAATAAATGTAAGGCTTTCAGTAGAGGGTATTTAAGAAATCTCATCTTTGTATGTAAATTAAAATTTTCAAAGTATTTTACTTGCCTTCAGCGCACAAGAGCTGAGGTGCTGCTGGAGAGGGCATGTGTGAGGCGGCAAGGCACCAGTGATGTTCTTGAAAATGCACGCCTCTGGAATGTCCCGGTGTGGCCGCTAACCAAACTTTTGAAGTGGCTGACAGCACTGAAGGAGAGTGGGCGCTACAAGCCATCCAAAACAAATGGTGTTGTAGCACCCAAGAGCTCCTTGTCTTCCTCAACGAAGGTCACGCGTCTCCGAGCTCCCTTCATCAAAACGGAGGCCTTTACTAGGTTGGTGGCTTCTCATGCTGCACTAATCAGTTCTTATCCATAGAGTGTATTTTATTAGGTGGAGCTGAAATTGCCCAATGGATGGTGGGGTAGCTGGTCATATCAAATATTCTCTTGAGAGGCATAGAGACTAAGATGTGAAGGAATGTGTTTAGGTGTGGTTGAGTGACAAGAGTGTGAGTGTGCATATGGCACCATGTTTCAGCTATCTTCTCTGCAAAGAATGTTTGTTTAGCATTTGGTATTTATGCAAATGTTGCTTTACTTACAGACAGTACAAGCCTCTATATAAGGAATTATCCACCTGGCCAGAACTAAATTTGTTCAACCCTCCTGGAGTATCACCATTTGCAGACCCGAAGCAGGCCAAGGCCCGGCAACAACCTAAGTCATCCACTTCAGCACTGAGAAATGACCAGAAAGACAGGTCAGTATTTGCAGCTTTCTATGATTGAAGTTTGCAGTGTTTGTGGTTTTCTGTCTTTATGCACATTGCTCATCAAATTCGACTTTTAAATCTTCTGTTTTCCTTTAGAAGTTCTTATAAAAGGTGACAAAAAGAAGAAATAATTAAATGTGTTTTTAAGCTGGCAGATTTAAAAAAAAATTATTCAGAATTATCTCAAAATGCCTGCCTTCTGTTATCAGCAATTGTTTATATTGATAACCCTTTGTGTCCAGGCGAATGAGGGAGCGTGCTCGTGGTGCCAAGGCCAGGGAGAGTGGCTATTGTGAGCTCTGTAGCACCACCTACACCAACCTAACCCTTCACCTGAAGTCTGATTCCCACATCACCTTTGTCCGCAACGACAAGAATTACTTGTACCTTGATGAACTTATCAGCGGGCAAAAACAAAACTGTCAGGTTAGTACATGTTTTACTTGTATTTCTTATCTTTATGTATGTTGTAACTAGTAATCATTATTTCATCTCTTCATCTGTTCTTTTATCTCGACCTTCCATTTTTCCACCGGGTTTTTCCTTCTTACTAGAACTTTCACTTTCACTCGGGTACACTTCCTTTACAAACTCTGGGCTGAGTGAGTGTTGTATCTTCAGGCAATATATGTGCAGCTTTTCTATTGAATTGTTAGATATTCTCATTAACCCTTTCAGTGCTAGACATTTTTCCCATATTTTTCAGACACATATTTCTTTACTTCATTATATTAATAATTTTTGTAGCATAGAAAATATAAAATGAACCTCTTATTCTTTCTAATCTCCATTTACCTGTGCAAATTATACTCCTATGCTGATCTGAATGTTATCCAAAGACAGCTATAGCAGTGAAAAGTCTAAATTAAAAGAAAGCCATTGTAATTTTGATAATGACCAGTATAATATGTACTATACGAGAATAATAGTAAGACTCATTTTTCATGTAAAAATGGTAGTTTGGATTTATTTTATAACTTCACCTACTTGTTCCCTTAAGATATTTGCTGGATCCCAATGAGGTATAGTGGGTTGATGCCCCCAGAGAGACCTGTGGCCAGCCTGAGCAGCAATCACCCCAAGCGACTGCGTAAGCAAATTGTCTTCAAGGTTTGTATGTTTTTTGTTGTTATAGCATTACAGTAAGATTTTTTTTTTTATTAATTTGTTTATTTATTTATTTACTTGTTTTTATCATTATTTTTCTTATATTATGATGAACCAAGTTTCATGCATAATTGGTTGTAGAAATGTGAGAAAAACTTCATTCCACAAAAGTTAGGTCATTGTTCTAGTGGGAAAAAAAGATGATTGACTCTGGACTGTAAACTCCCCGTTTTGTTTCCCAGAAAATATCTAAAATAATTCCCCATTAATTTTGCAAGAAGGTAGCTTTGGGAGTTCACTGTTCTAATTGGCTTCCACACAATGTTCTATAAATACTTATCTTTCACAAGTAGCTTCAGAATTGTAAAACACTCTATTCAACTAAAGATATTGATTTGGTGTTTAAAAAAACTATCTGTATAAGTGTACTTACGTTCTTGACCCAAAGTTAAATGGAGACAAATGATGTGATCCTTATATAGAATTGCTTACCACACTGGTGTCCTCTTGGGCAGTGTTCATCAATATGCCTGTATATTGTTGATGATGTGATGCATCTTTTACTATTTCTTTATTTATGTTTGTTTCAGTTAACAATTGAAAATGTTTTCTGCTGTGAAAACAAGTGGCATGGCCACATTGAATTTGATTGTTCTATTTCAAACTTATTGGACCAGTATATTTCTGTATTGTCATTTAAGGAACTCAAGAACGATCTAAAGTGGATGGAGTGGAATGTGGAGTTAGATTCATGTGTTAGGCCAAGAAGCAGCTGAGGGGGAAAGTATAAATTAATATAATTTATGAAAAATCTGAAAGGTGGGTCTACAGACTGGGAAAGGTTATTGTCATTGCTGGGAAATGGTGGACACTTCTCATTTAACATTTGCTTGCTCTCTCAAAATCCATCACAAAATTAACATTCTGTGTTGAGCACGTCCAATAAATTAGAGTTCTGTGTTACATCATACATTATAGTAAATATATATGTATGCTTATTAAAGCTCATAGTGCTCCACTCATGACATATTTCTTTACGTATGCGCACCTTAAGGCCTCTCCTTTCCAGGTAAGTTAATGGTTTAGGTGCTATTTTTCATTTGATCTTCCATAGTACAAAAGGGTCATTGAGTTTTTGAGGAAAGAAGCTTCAGATGGGAGTCCTTGCTTCTTCATGTGAGGATGAATTGTTTTGAGACAACAAGTGTCAAACTAACATAAATATATTTTGATTTGAAAAAGATATGTGAAAAAAGTATATTTGCATGAGTAGTGACATATATTTATATTGTTCACGAAGTTGTTGTATATGAAAACAGAATTACACTCATTTTGATGTTTTACTTTCAGTCTCATATTTCATCTCTGTTGTACCCATCATATACTTCCATACCTTGTAAGACATAAGAATTGCACAACTTTCCATAATTCTTTCCTTTTACATAGCTTTTATTTTATTTTATCCACACTGTTTCATCAACCATTATTCTTCCACATACTACCTTCATCTCCCTTTATACCTTTGGATACAAAGAGGATTTACAGTATTTAAACTAGAGATGTATCAGATGTCAGAATTCAGAAATCTGTGGATGCAAATGTCATATGTTTTGCAGATGAGAAAGCACATGCAGATATCAATTTCTGCAAAATAGCAGATGCAGATATCAAATTATGATGTCTTTCACAGATGTGTATGTGTTCAGGATTTTGGTATAAAATCACTATATAGTGCCAGTTATTGTCAGATTACAGCTGCCTTTTTTACACAATATTGTATTTTGCGATTTTGATGTTTTATGATGAGTTTCAGCCATACATGTGTATTAGCAGTATACAGGATGGAACCGAACTGGTTTTGCATCGCACCAACCTGTTTCCTGGAACTTCCACCCTTTTGAAAGTGGTTAACTACAAATCTATGAATAACTGATAAATATTCAATATTTAAAGTTTAGGATAGGCAAGTTTCTTTTAAAAAACCAGCTTTTTATCTGCCTTTTCTGACAAAAAGTCGTTTGCATTTATTATAATCAGACCAGCACCACTGAACAGTTGCTCATTAGGAACGCTGCTTGGTGGATAGCAGATGTACTGTACAGCAAGCAGCCTTCACCAAATCAGGGTAGACACTCTTCATTGTCTTCCACCAGTGCATACTGTCTTGGCTTGTTCTACGGATTCTTTATTCAAGCTGCTTCCTTTATACCTTATTACTTACATATGCAGTATTACTTTTTTTTTTTTTTTTTTATGTAGGAAGGACACTGGCCAAGGGCAACAAAAATCCAATAAAAAAATATGCCCACTGAAATGCCAGTCCCATAAAAGGGTCAAAGCAGTGGTCAAAAATTGATGAATAAGTGTCTTGAAACCTCCCTCTTGAAGGAATTCAAGTCATAGGGAGGTGGAAATACAGAAACAAGCAGGGAGCACATACATAGCACATACAGTACTGTTACACAGTACATACATACTTTTACATATTTACATGATACATACATAGTCACTGCAAAATTCTCTCCCCTTTTCTGTCCTCCTGTAAAACTTGACACATTAGGTTGTGTAAATTTGAAAGGAAATCAATAAAAGGTGTAATTTTAGTAGATGATTAAGTAAACATGCTTTAATTAATTTCCTTCAGCTTTGCAAGTTCTGTACTCCGTAGTCTGTAGTGATAAAATATATCTGACACATCATCATTGTGTGGTGAAGATGCGGATGCAGATATTTATTTCATCACAAATGTGGATGTAGATGTTTCATTTATCAGAACTGTAGATGTAGAATCAGATGTGGATGTTCCAAGGATGCAGATGGGGATGCAGACATCTGATACATCTCTAATTGAAATGTAGATTAATTTCATTTGAATTTATTCCCAAGTTTAGTGAAACTTTTTTTTCCATAGATTGGTGAAACCATACATTCTGGTCCAACCCTTGTGGCTCCAGCAGTGCTCAAGGATGAGGACCTGATTACTACAAGCAAGTGCGTCTTCCCCAGTAACCTACAGGAGAGCTCCCGGATCCCCCTGGACAGTGATCACCTAGCCCAGATTCCCTCCACTATACCCAGTTCTCCACAGCCCTCAGAGACACCGTGTTTCACTGGCCACACATCACTTCAGTCCTGCACCCCCTGTACTCAATATTATTTGGGCACCAAAGGCTCTCTTCCAGCAGCTTATGTACCTGATGTTTTAGTGCCCAAAATTATTGTGTCCAAGGTCTCAAAGACTGTTAATTCTGCAGCAGTGAAAAGTGTTGGTGAAAATTGCACAGCTGAGGCATTTAATAGTAAACGTGTGAAAAAGGCCATAGTACGCAAGGACAGTGTTGATGAAACTCGCACTCTGCCAGTGACATTTTGTAAATCAGCAGTTCCCCAATGCAAGTCAGTTGAATACCTAAAGAGCAGACCCACTCTAAGAAGTGGTCGTGCATTGGAACGGTTTGAAAATATTCATCCAGTGATAAAAAAAGAACCAGATGAAGTACAGGATCCCTTAATATACCTGAACACAATAAAAGATGAAAGTTTCACAAGCATAGAATCTGGTATGATAGAATTACCTGAAAGAAAATCAGAAGTCTATGAAGCAATACACCCAGAGTTCAAGAAGGGACGGCTACTGATCAAGGTGGTGCAGAGAACAACTCCTACTGAAGCTGTGGTAGATTCTTTGGATCTATCCACCAATCTTTCTAGAGCAAGTGTCATTGAAGAAAACAAAGAAATGGTCAGACTCATTCAAGAAGCAGATTCTAAGCTTGACTCTTTTTGTCCTAAAAGGAGCAGTCGTGCATCTAAGAGAATAGGCAGTGCTGAGTTTGGCGTCATTGAAATAAAACCAGAACCAGTGACGAGAGTGCGGCGGTGTACAAGGACTCGTAAGTGTAGCTGCCGATCAGATAAGTCAGAGTCTGAAACCTCGGACTCGCGTAGTGTGGCAGATGAGGCGCTATATTTCGATATGGTGGACAAGACTGCGAAACTAGGAAAGCCAAAGAATGGTGAGCCCCTGTTAGATGAGGCTACCACTCATGTAAGTGCCAAGTATAATGGTGATGTAACCAGTGAAATAGCCAATGGGGCTCACAAAGTCAAGGGACGCAGAGTTAGCCGCGCCAACAGTGACGAGTCTGATAGTAACTCTGGCTCAAAGAGTAATGGCAATATAGACCACAATGGTGATAAAGTAGATTTTAGTGTTCTTCTTGAGATCTCACCTGCAGATAGGAAAAAGTTTGAAAGTAAGAAGGCAAAAATTAGACGAAAAACTGCTGATTGGCTGCTGATATCTGAAACTGAGCAGTATTATAATGAAAAGGAAGAAATAATGAGAAATAAGAATAAACTGGACTCTGAAAGTGAAAGTGATGAAAGTGATACCTGTACTGAAAACCAGGACTCTAGAAGTGACTGTTCTGATGAATCTGAGAGCACAGCTGGTTCATCGAGAAGAAACAAAGGCAAGGGAAAGCCTGCACGGACTGTTGAGGATGACTCCAGACCCAGTGCTAAGAGACCAAAGGAGGACTTGTGCTCCCAAAAAAAGAGAGGCCGGCCTGTGGTTAGCCGGACAAGGAAAACATTATATGACCTTACAATGTTGAATGATGATGATGACGACGATGATGAAAACTTCTTTGGCTTTCCAGTGAGCACCACAATTCCTCAGAGTACACGAACCAGCTGCACTTTGAGTGGCTCAGCTTCTCAGACACGTAGCAAAGTGAAAGAGAGCTGCAAGCACTCTTTCGACCTCTCCTCTGGTAGTGGCAAAGTAGGACGGAAGCGACTGTCGGATGCTGAGAGGTTCTTAAGAGACAACAGAGAATACTACCACTTTCAGGAGACAACTGAGAGGTTGCGGCGTTCAACCTCATCCTCAGCAGAAAAAGAAAAGACTGGAAGATTGGATGGCTGTGAAGTGAAAGAAATAGAGAAGAAAGAGGAGTCAAGATTACGGGAGCCGCCGCCACCTCCAGTATCAAAAAAACGGCCTGTGGTTGATGGAAGGAGAGTGACTCGTAGTGCTGGTATTATTTTGGAGGAGCCTGATTTACAGGGTAAACCAAAAGTGAAAAGTGTTGAAAAGAATGACACAAAGTGCACGGGAAAGAATGTGGAGAAAACAGATGTCAAAGAGAAAGACAAGAGAAAACTTCCTGATGATCCTAAAAAGAAAGCTCCTGAAGAAGACAAAAGGAAAGGTTGTGAGGGAAATAAAAGAAAGTGTGTAGTTGAGAGTAGAAGGATTAGCAGTGATGTTGATAAAAAAGAGTCTGAAGACAAGAAAGACAGTGATGTTGATAAGAAAGTGTCTGAAGACAAGAAAGACAGTGATGTAAGAAAAACTGCATCAGAATCAGAAAACAGGACTTCAGAAAGCATTGCTGATTGCCATGAGTCTGAAGGAAGAACTAAACAGGTGGAGGTTTCCTCTTGTAATGCTGCAGTTGTTAGTAATAGTGAGTGCACAGAAAGTAGAGGAAAAAGACTTCTTAGAGCTGAAACTAGAGAAACCTCAAGAAGTGATTTACAAGATTTGTACTTTTCTTTTGAGGGAGTGCCTGATCAGGAGAGCTGGTACCAGACATACCAGAGACTAGTAGATGGAGTTTGTAATAATGAGTTTTGTTATGAAGAGGAACCTCTGAAGTTTGTATTACCTTATGAAATGCCAAAGGAATATGTCAGAGACTTTCTTTGTTATAAGAAAGGTATGTTAGCAAAGAAAAAAAATGATCTCGCAGACCTTGTTCGAAAGTCTCCCAGGTGCCATGCATCTACTCTTGCTCTTTTTTCTGATATCATACCAACCAAAAGAGTTAAAAATGCTAAAGTATTAAGATCTGCTCCAATCAGAGTGGAAGAAGCCTCATCTGATGGAACCAGCACCCCTGGGGCAGAGTCCACTAAGCTACCTCCTCCTGAATGTTTCGAGTCCACTGAGGAGTTGGCGATCTTAGCACTACACATTGACCACATTATGAAATCTGAAGGATGTTATGAGGAAGTGCCTGTTTGCAATCCACACATTGAAGACCTGAAGGAATCTGAAGGACTTGATTACAAAAAGACGCCTCCAAAGAAAAGGGGTAAAAAGAAAAGGCTGATGACAGGATCTAAATCTGAGAAAAGCTTTGAAAATGCAGCTAAAGAGCTTAAGTTGTTTGATAGTTCACTTGCACAAGAGGTAGATCCAGTTTTCATAGCTGGTCTTTGTGATGACATGAAGGACTTCCTGATTCCAGAAAATATTCTTGCTCGTGAAGCATCTGAGGTGGTGGAAGATTCATGTTTTTGTGTGTGTACTGACAGAGCTTCATGTGATGAATTTTCTAGTGCAGATGATAATACTGAAGCCAGTTCAGAATGTGTGTCTCTTTGTGATTCTGAAACAATTGACTGTTCTGTCGTTAGTGAACCTAAACGTGGGCGTAGTGCTAAGAAACGTCGGAAAAACTTAACTGGCTGGCCAAAGACCCAAAAGCGGAAGAAGCCAGCACCATCTCATACATCAGATGATAATGATAGTGCTTTGGGATGGGATGATCTTGAACCAAAGAAACATGGGTGTTGGAAGAAGCAACAAGACTTTAGCCTCCTAGAGCAGACCACATCTGAGAGACTTGCTGCTCTGGCTGCATGTGATCGGAGAGCTTCTCCTAGAAAAAAGGCTTCTGTCTTATATATGGACACGTGGCCAGTTAGATTTCGAACACAAAAATAGATTTTATAGAAGTATACTTATGACTGAGTGATTCAAATTGGATTGTGTGATGCATGAAGTGTTTATACATATTTATTATCAACATGTATGACGTGCGTGGTGATTTGTTTTTCAAAAGATGGAACCAAGGAGTCTCAGGATAGCTCTGTAAGAGAGTGATTGAAGTGTTTGTACAGGTAGGATTGCCTAAGTTAATTTGAATTTGAGTGACTGTTGAGGAATGACATGTTTATTTTTAAGGTAAGCATTTTGTATGATTTTTCATTAATGCAAAAATGATATATCTAGTTATGTGAATAGTTTATTCTATTTATTTTTTAGACAGTTAAGTAAAGGCCTAAAAGTTTTCTTACATTTGTAGTGTAAATGCCACTTTTGAATTCTCAGCATTTTTCTTGTATTTTCTTTACTTGGGTACAAAATCATAATTCTTAGTGGCTTTGTATACGGTGTTCCATTGATGTTCACCAGACCAATATATATATATATATACGTATATATATCGATATATATATGTATACATACACATGATTTGAAACATTTACCATTATGTAGGACTAACATTGGCATACCATAATTTGACAAATTTTGGCATCTTGAGAACAGTCTGATCTCCATTTTTGCATTAATTTGTATCCCTTAATCATAAAAATTAGTGATGCAAAGATGGTGAGTATAATTTACTTCTTGAGAAGCTAGTGGGCACCAACCATCACCTACTTGTTCCCTAAGGATGTCACTGTCACTGTTAGCACAAGGGAGGCAAGGCTCTGTGTCAATAGTCAGGATGTGAAATCAATTTTGCTTTGTTATAATGTTTTTTGTCAGCTCCAGAATGAGGATGGACACACACACACACACACACACACACACACACACACACACACACACACACACACACACACACACACACACACACACACACACACACACACACACACACACACACACACACACACACATTGCTTGCTAAGTCAGTGGTAACACCCTTGACTGTCACTATTCAAGCTGAAGTTTACAGTTCACTCATGTCACCAAGAGTTTTCTCTGATAAGCAAGCAATTACTGCCTTCCTTGTGCAAGAGAATGGGATGTGTTTTTTATGTTAAACATTTTTTGCTTTATCCATGAATTGGACTGTATGAGCTTTGAGCTCTCACTGGGAGGGTAACCTGGTGAGCACAAGTCTAGCATGTGATTCTTAAGACAGTAGTAAATGATACATATTCAGATGCACACTCACATATAAATCATAATTTTGTTTTGGACCCAATTAAGATTACTTCACGTAGGTTCCCTAAACCAGATAGCCATGAACATTGAACTTATCATGTGCCTTGCTTATTAACTATGTATAATCATTCCAAATCCTTGTGAATTCAAAGCCAAAGCGCTCAGACTGATGCGACCACGCTCATTTGATTAAGCGAAAACAACCTATCTCTGTCTATATCTGACATTTGTTTCTAAAAAAACTTTTCTAAGGGGGATGGCCATAATAGTCCCACAAGACAGCACTGCCTCACAAGCGGTCAACTGAGAAACACATTGGGATGATTTTGACCACAGAAAGCCCAAATAATAATTTATGCTATAATTATATTAGTAGCAACCAATGCTCAATGGTTGGTTAGGCTTGGACACCTTTGTGCCTCTGAACTAAAGCTAGATGTTTTCACACCAACTATTACATCTCACCACAGCCACTCACATCCAGCCCCAGCCTGAGTAGGATGCCAAGGATTTCTCCATTGTCCACAAAAAGCATCAGATACCCAACAGTCTAGAGATTTATGTCAATACTTATAAAATTTGGAAACTTCATGGAGGCTTGACATTCTTAAGAGTCCCCAGACAAAATTATCTCACCACCCAGATGGCTTTCAGTGCTTCTCATAACTAGACAGTTGAGCTAAACTTCATGCCAGTTGTCATTCAGCACTCAACCACAGAAATCCAACTACCTCTTAAGAAGTTGATGCTGCAGCTATGAGTTTCCATCATTTGGAGAACAGAAAAATGGACAAGGGTATGTGGGTCCCTTGCCCAGCACTATGCTTGGATAAAAAAAAAACAGAATAGAGGGAGTATGAAAGAACACACATAACTGAATCTATCACTGTTTCTTTAGGATTCATTATTTAAATGTCATTGTTAAGTAGTAAAACAATAAAAGAAGATTTGAGTACTTGAGAAAAAACTGCTTTCAGTGCTTAACTGACTATTGATGATGGCATCCAACAACTGATTGCCTAATTTTTTTATGTTAAAAAGGACTGTACATATATCTATTTAAGTGTTGAGAACACTATTACTGATCTTGCTCAGTTAATGGTGGGCATGATGGGCAGCAAATACTGGTCACTGAGGTAGATAGCTCAACTGTGCTTGGGAAAGAAGTTGACCTTACTAAGACACCAGGTTCCACCCCGACTCCATCAACAGCACCTCGGTGATGTATTCATCATCTACCTTGTAGTTGGAGTAAAGGAGGTACCTCACAAGGTAAGCCAGTTGCAGGAGTATCTTCCTGAAGTTGCTACCTGGTGCCTTTTGCTTATTGATCACACACAACAGACACATGATTGAGGCATGATGTCTGGATGCATTTTTTCCAGCATTGGCCATGTTGCTTGCTGGCTCTTGCTTTTCCCAGTCCATCTATCTCTAAACATACAGAGTTTTTACAAGGTACTACCAGAACTTAAAAATCTGGAAGTTGAATGAAAATAATAAGATGAGATTTTGTTGCTATTTTAAAGACTTAAACAAATCTTCAGCCTTCTTGCTTGTCAGTGTGAAAATTTCCTGCTAAACATGCCAGACTAACAATATACCTGTAGCTATGCTGATGATGACTCTCTCCCTATAACTTAAGAATGTGACATTTTGCTTCTGTGTATCACCCCTTATAGATCTGATAAGGCATAAAACTATGGCCATCCTCCTCACAACAATAGTTCTCGTGATCATTTCTAGTTACTCTCTGTGACTTTAGTTCACATCCCAATTGTCCTCCAAAAGTAGAAGCTTCTGTTGCAATCTTTCTCCAAAAAAACCTGCATAGTGCTAAGGACTGGCAGGTAATTCATAGATAGATACAGCTCCCAAATTACTCATTAGTAAGATAAAGCTATAAAATTCTATAGCACTGCTGCAGACTTACCAGTTATCTGTGTGAAACTAAAGACTGGTGATGAAAATGTCAAAATGTATTAGATGTGGTGATTTGGCACACTGTATCCATGTAAAGAATTTTTGCAAAGAAAACAAACAAAAATGAAGATCAGACTATCAACACAAGATATTTTAGAGACTCCTAGCTCTTTGTGACAAACAGTGTAATTAGCATCATCTATCATCAGTTGTTATTGATGTCATTATCATTATTAATTTTTTAAATTAAAATTTTATTCAACAGAAACTTACTCCTGAATTCAGTAAAGTGTTTTACTCATGTAAACAAAAAAAGTGTCTTTGGTAATATTTCCCATGTTAATTCCAGAGAATGTGTGTGTGTGCATGTGTATGCATGTGTGCACACACCTCAAGTGCTACAAAAGGAAAGCTTTGGTAAGTTTCCAGTATTAATTCTGGTGTGTGTGTGTGTGTGTGTGTGTGTGTGTGTCATTGATTGTTGGGGGTTGGGGGGGTATTAGGGAAAGAAGATTAATATGTCAAAAGTTGAAAATAAAGAGAACTATAATGTAGAATAATATGGGTCATGTCACAAATGAGCAGTATGGTCATGAAATATATGGAACACAGTGTATCAGCATTAGTATCTCAATGAAATTGTTACTCAGATGTCTAGTTTATAATGCTTTGTTTAATGTTTCACATGAATCAACAGCAGCTTTTTCTTAATTTCCTTTATACATACATATATACATATATATACATATATATATATATACTTATTTTGTAGAGCGATCCTGTAATGTATAAACATATGTATACATTTTGTAAATAACATTCTTCTACTGAAAATAATTGCCAATGATTCATAAATGTGAAATATACAGATATTTGTATCATATGTCTCAATGAAACCTCATACATGTAGCATTAACTTCCTTTTAGCAATAAGTTTCAATATTTTCAGCTACTCAAGTAGTGAAAGATGGCAGCAGATATAAGCATCCAGTTCAGTCTCTAAATGACTCACTGTTTTCTACTCTCCATTAATATCCCTCTCCTTTTCCTAGGCCACTTTCTTCATTCTTGTACCTCCATTTGTAACTCGTTTTCATCTGTACGATGCAGCGGTAAGTTTCCTCAAGCATGTCTCTTGCAACATTCTCATGCATCTTTTCTTTCAGCCTTTTATATAGTCTCATCTTGTATATATGCCACTACTCTTTAAAAATACAGGTGGATGATCTTATCCTGAAAGCAGGTGTTTGATAGGAACAGACTTCTTGCCACATAGGCATCCACTATCCTCATTCTATCTGGGAACTCAACCAACCATTTTCCATCAAAGCTGTCACTACTAACACCACCATTATTACTACTACTGCCACAAGTGCATTTTGTGCAGGAACACTGCATATGAGTACCTCATATTCAAGATTAACAATAAAACTACAGATTATCATTAAAATAATAAGACAATTGTTCTAGGAATTATTTATTATAAATGAAATATACACAAATAAAATGTACAGTTGTAGATTTGAGTTTCTTGAAATGGTTTATGGCACCTAGAATGTAAAGATTTTCTACAGAAGCCACTAAGAAATATTACTTCCAGATCTGATATTTATGAACTAGAGAACTAGATATTTATGAACTAGAGGAATGTGAACATTATGGTGTGACAGTATTGGGCAATCCTTAAATTTTCATGCTCAGGGAAAGCCAAGCAGTACCAATCCAGTCAAGATTCTCACAACAGTTGCACCTGTGGTCTGGAAATACATGTGCGGGCGCTCACAAGGACTGATGAGCTTTTCCCCGTTTTCCAACAATCAGCAATATGAGTGCTCAGATTTCTTTTGTATCATGCAAACACTTAATATTTTATGGAAGAAGTCCTTTTATAAGTATAAAGATTTAACTGAAAATACAATATAATCCAGAGCGTATGAATTGTTGATCAGAAAAATGAAATTGTTATTACAGAAAACATAAAATTCCTCAATGAACAAGTGCTATTATAAGAGTTTTAAGAAAAGAAAAATACCCATTCTCAAGTCAACAATACTAAAGCTTTCAGGAAGAAAATGCATGAAGAAATGTATAATCTCTGGTTAGGCATAAATATAACAACTGCCATGTGCATTTTCTTTCTGAAAATCATGAAATGTTGATTAAGCAAAATAACTATTTGTGCATTCTAGTTGAGATCTATTTCACAAAGGCATAAAAGTAATTCATCATACACATACATAAATACAATCTTTTCATATACTCTCATCTACAAATATAATCCTTTATGAAAAGGATAGTAAAACCTGTACATCTTTCTACATTTAGCTTGTAAAATACATCTCTCAGCACTAGCATATGGTCACTCTAGTGGGGAAACACTTCATAGCATGCCCCGGGTGACCACACCTGCTGGGCTAGGACCTTCAAGGGAATTCAGACCTACTTCCTGCCTGCTCTTGGTGAGCAGTGCAAGGGCCTGAAGAAAGAGAAGTGGCATTAGGCTATTTCAGAAGGAGAAAATGTCATAAATCATCCAAGACAGAAAACAAAATTCCGCACTGAATCAGAATGAAATAAATATACAGAATACTTTATACCTTGCAGGATATTAGAATTATGAAAGACTTTATGTATCCTAGAATAATAGCTAAGCAGACTTGTAAATGTAAAGCTTTTAGATGAGTTTCTTAATTTTCTTATGAAGTGTCCAAGGAGAGTATTACAGTATTCTCTCATCTGGTACAGAAATGAAAATTTAGAGGCAAAATATACAGATCTCTTATAAATTTATATAAATGTGATACAATGACACAATGTCTGTCTGAGGGGAAGGTTCTATATTCTCTGAAGAAGCTTGACCTAAAATGAAAAGTTTACATTCATGATGGGGAATACTGACACACTAAAAAATTGATTTAAATAAAGGAAGAAAATTGTATAGTGACTGGAGGTACAAAGATCTCACAAATCATCTTGTAGTCTTAGTATAATTATGGTCATGACTTCTAAAGCGTTGCAGTTTGTTCTCCCAAACAAGGTTTTGATCTCTGGCAAGAGCCTTATGTTGTTTCTATCAAGTGCCCAAGCATGGCATTACACTGAACACATACTACATTTATCAACAGGCTTCAACCAATATTGGTCACTTACCCTAAAAGATCGTGGCTCCCATATGGCCAAGTTTTGCAACATGTTTCTGTTCAAGGCAATGCTGCTGTCATCCATCATGATTTTCATGTCTGGATATTTGGTACCCAGCTCTGTGCAGGCAGCACTAATACGTGTGGTCCACAACTGACAGTAGGCAAAGATAATAAAAGGTATTAATAACCTTAACTGAAGAAAATTAATAAATAATCATTTTATTAATAATCTTAACTGAATAGAAATTAATAAATAATCATGAAAGTATTTCATAAAATTGAATTATTTTGTTATTTCAAGCATTTTCTCATAGTTTGTTGTGAAAAAGCAGGTCTACTTTAGAAAAGTGGAAGTTTGAATAGAACAACAAACTGACACAGGAGAGACAGCAATTATACATAAAACACCCTAATGCCTTTACAATACTGCATACCTTCAGGCATGTATCAGAATTTCATACACCAGTAACACCCTCATAATAATGGTACTACAATAAACTGTTCAATTTACTTCTGTAGTTGTAGCTGTAGCAAGGATATATTATGGATGATAAAAGAACATTTGCCTATGACAAAAAAAGTAAGAAAACCCTGAGTGAGACTTAATGCTAGAAACCCCTTTCCATTCTGCGTGACTGGTAAGAAGAATAGGATATAAATGGATAACAAACACTGCCACAGAGGATGTGTGGTGAAGAATCTATGGATCTAAGAATTTGGAGAGGTTGAGTGCAAATATTTAAAGATAATAAGATATAATATTTTCACCATATTTAGGCACTGTGGTAATACCTAACTGTTAGCATCATCCAAAATGACTTTTATGAGAGCCCATGAAAGTAATTACACTTCTGAATGATGAAAATTCACTCTCCTATGAGTCTTCAGGGTGCAGTATTCTTGATACATTTAAGAATCCTTTACAACACAAAAGAATGTGGTTCCCTATGGGAAAAATCATAATCTCATTGTTATCACAGGTGTCATAAAGGAAAAGACTTACTTCTCTGACATCGCTTTTCCTCAGTCTTCTTGCCAAGGTATTGTACCGCAAAGCTCGATTAACATATTTGATTGCAATGGTGTAGCAGTTCCGCTTGCGACCATAGAAATGCTGCAATGAAGAAAAAGGTATCATAGTAATATTGTAATGAAGGAAAACAGCACCTTTAAATCAAGATATGAGAAGCATGTGGGCATAACACATTAATGAACTATTACAATAATTAGAAGTTAAATCTGTACAAGATCTCTCTTTATTCCCTCACTAAACAATAAAGTAAGCATAACTAGTTGAGCATAACTTATACTTTGGATGAAAATGCCAATGTGATTTCCATACCATCCATTAATACTACAATAATACAATATATTTTGTATTATAGTGTATTTTACACTTAGTATTATTATAGCTGTGTGTGGTATGGCTGTGTTCTATAATATGCAGTGGCTTAATACTAGTAACCTTATCAAAGTATATTGTATTATCATAAGTATATCACATTTTTCCCTTGGGATAATGAATAATTTTCATTAATTTCCCCAAACTTCTCTCCACTTCCATATGACTCTCCTAGTTAAAATCACACACATTTCTTGTCTCTGGTTCCTTTCTGAGTGGGTGTTAACCCACGAAGGGATTATCTGTGATAATTTTCACAAAACCAGGTTGAGGAGTGTTTAGAATAGGAATAATAGTGAAAAGAAGGAAAGATGAGATATAGGAATGAAGTAGTTCTGGGAGAGACAATGAAAACAATGATGTATCACACAAACCACAAGAAGCGGAAGAAAAGTGAGATCCTGGCTGTCCACCTAGGAAGGCCCTCTTTCTAGTGCCAGCCAACACAAAGGTCAGACACTTGGTATTGCCTCCTGACTCCTAATCCACAAGCACAACCTGGTGCTACCAACCCTCAAGTGGACACAGTGAATGGGTACAAAGGAAATGATGAGCAGTGACTGACTGTGGCATACAAGACAGGTGGAGATGAGGTGATGGATGGGGTGGTGATAAGCCTTCTTTCTTATTGCCTTCTTGCTTAATTTCCAGTGTTTTCCAGGTATTTACAGGTGCTTCCTGACTCAGATGTGTAGACTGTAGTAGTATGAACAAGAAGAAGAAAGGAGAAATAGAAGAGAAGGAAGAAGAAAGAAGAGAGTGGAGGAGGAGGAGGAGGAGGAGGAGGAGGAACAAGAAAATATTAAGAAGGCAGTATTTAGCTTTATTTAGTGTTTTCCAGGTGTTAAGATAGTAGTAGTAGTAGGAGTCCCAGGCTGCCTTCCTCACCCAGTGTGGCAACACTGCAGCACAAATGCACAACTAGTAACTCATCCTGGCAGGCCACGGAACCCAGTCAAGGCAGCCATGCAGGACTCAATCTCCACAAGTGCCCACTGTTCACTATCTATCATTTGGCAATTCCTAATATGTGACCAGGTAAGCCGGCACATATGTAAGTACTATAATTAGTATTACTGTTGTTATTTTTGTTTGTAATAGATCTCAATTATTATCTCATGTTTATGGTGTAATAATTTCATTAAGAAAGATTAAACTATCTTTGTAAATACTGGCTGCTCTGCAGGACATCACATACTGATGATGTGACGCCTTGTAAACAAATTCAAGATAAAGATAAATTGTGATCTACATAATGAAGAGAGATTTTATTGCTGTTTCAACCAATAAATTGTACATAACTATAGCCCTTCACATGGTCTACATCTCACTGTTTGGAGCATTTCTAGCCCCATTTTACCCAGTCTGAAATTAATAATAAGTTTTCCTTTATGGGGGGGTTAGGAGGTTACAAAATGATGGGTTAGTTTACCTTATGGGATGGTCGCCCCCCACCCCACTCCCTGGTTAGGTTACAAAATGTTTGGTTAGTTTACTTTATGGGGGCGTCCAGTAGGTTAGGGGGCTCGAGGGGGAAAGTATTGGTTGAAACTGCAAATTTACCTGAAGAGATTTGCAATGAATTTAATTAATCGAAATCTGACCTACCCCTTGATGGAAACGCTGATGTTACTGCATTATCCAACACTTATTTTCTCATCAAATATATGCTGACCCTAGTTGTGAAAGGGTTGAGCCTATATGTCAGGTTTGCATAATACAGCACACCGCCTCCTTACCGCAGACAGCGACACCACTCGCCTCCTCTTCCAGAACCTGTCTCCTCCCCGGGCCCGCGCGAACAATGTGGGCGAGGTGATCACCATCCTTCAGGTGTCACTGTGTCACTGAAAGGTCACCCAAAAGTCACAGAAATATAAAAACTGCTGCCTGGAAAAAAAAAAAAATGTATATATACATAAATGTCCTTCAATACCTCGCCTCTGAAAGTCACGCCGGCAAGATGCGAGGTTGGGACACTTACGGTCACTCTCCCAGCTCGGCGCAGTGATTTTCTGTGATATTCGCCTTCGGTCATGGAATGAATAGCTCTCTATGCATAACGTTCTTACTATTTTGGAATTATATTAACTTTTTTTTTTCAATTAAAATTGTGAAGTTTTATATATTTTCTTGTTTATCTTCAGGAAGAACAAAATGCTAGAAATGCATCGCTTTTTTTTTTGCCCATTCTTATTTATTTATTTATTTATTTATTTATTTTATTTATTTTATATATATTTTTTTCATATTACTGTTAGGCCCTCACCCTTCCCAAGGGTCTCGGCGGCCGTCAGTTGAGAGGTAAGCACCGTGGGTGTGTAGCAAGGAAAATATAGGCGCGGTTCACACCAGCCCGCCACCTGTCACCATTGCACAATTGAAATTTTAACAGTTTCGATAAAACATTAATGAAACTACAAGGCACAGAAATTAATGGAAAAAACTGCTTTGCTTATATAGGCTATACATGGATTATGAATACAAGAAAAAAAAAAACAATGAAATTCCTAGCAGTAAACGCTGAACATGATCACATTCATTTTATTTACAAGTAACCTACGTGTACAGTGATATAGGACTTACTCGTTCATGGAGTAAGTTTTATTACTCTGTTATCACTCGCTATAGTCTTGTTTACTTGCTCCATTTCTATCATAAAATATTTCACAATGTGACATTTGTAATTTGTCAATAAAACTCCATTACGATGTTGATAAAACGTAAATATAAAATATGGTGGCAGGACTTTACACTTTCATAGGGAAATTTTTTTTTCTACTTGCTCCATTTATATTGTAACATATTCCACAAACAACGAAGCAATACTAATTTGCCAATAAAATTCTATACAGCCAATAAAATTTCATATAGAGTTGATTTCCGTCGAAATTGTTCTCAGGAGCAATTTGGACGGTGGGACCAATTTTGCTCCTGTCAACATTGTTCCCGGGAGCAATTTGGACGGTGGGACCCGTGGGAGAGATTTTGTTCCCCGGTCCAAATTATTCCCGGGAGAAATTTTGCCCCCTGGAACAATTTGGCACGACGCCGTAATAAAGACAGATGCAAATCCCCAATCAAAACAACACTTGACTGCTCAACCCCAGAACCTGCTAAATTGAATCCAAGATCAGCCAGCTGAAGCGAGTATACCCCTAAATGTCATGGCCCTGAGACTTCAGAAGTTTCAACAGCATCAGAACGGCAGATAAGAGAAGGAAGTATAGGGTCGTGATAAACACAAGTGGTTGAAAAATCTTGGAAAGATTTAAGGTGAACAAAAGGCAATGGCCGGACGCCTCCAATTGACTCTGGCACTGCTGAAACCTGACGTTACTCGTGTGCCCCATGTAGTGCAGGTGAGGACTGCCTAACTGGTCATTATGTAGACTTACTTAGAGAAATCTTAGGGAAAACTACCGGCTATGGTTAGTGATTATTTTGATTTCAGTAAATTTTCTCTTCCAGATGAAACTTTTTTTTTTGTTTTCGGCCTGTTTTGAATATATATATATATATATATATATATATATATATATATATATATATATATATATATATATATATATATATATATATATATATATATATATATATATATATATATATATATATATATATATATATATATAATTTTTTTTTCTCCCCTGACCTCTCATCTCAGAAACCAATGTTTTGCAATAAAAACGAAAAGCAGATTAATACAAAACAGACCCAAATCTACCAGAAAAAATAATTTTGTTCTCACAAATAAACACAACAGCAGTAACAATCACTCGCAATGTTTCCCCCTCCCCAAGAGGACTAACTGTTGTTTGCTATGGCTGCCAGCTGATTGTCATACACCATTACCTAACTCAACCTAGCAAAATTAACCTAACCAAACTAACCTAACTTAACTAAACTATTTTACCCTAACCAGTCTAACCAAACAGACCTAACCAAACAAACCTAACCTAACCAAACTAACGTAATCTAACTAAACTAACTCAACCTAATCAAACTAAACAAATCTAACCTAATGAAACTAACCTAACCTAGTCTTTGTGAATAGAGTTTGCGTGTGACTGATTGTGACGGTGTGAGTGCCTGCTGTCCCAGTGCCTGCCTTTTCCTTTCCCTGCTCTGTGTGACTTTTCTCACTGAGAGTGACTGGGTGAGTTATAGCCACAGCCATTCTCAGCCGCCCAGCTAAAGTCCTTCTCCCTGACACACACACACACCCCTGAACCCCACAACGTTGTGAGGTGCCCCTTGCCTACTGGTGGGGGTTTGTTTCAATACTTAACTTTTGCCATGTGGTGGTGTTTCATATCAATGTTTTCCAATGATCATCAAGATGCCTATCAAGTACTACAATGTCTGCTTTTCTGAATACTTGTTCTGCGAGGTTATTCCATAGATCTACTGTTCAGTATTCTATTTATTTTCTTTTTATATATATTCAGTGAAGCCTTCATTTCCATTCACACCAATGCATTTCTCATGTTTAGTAATGTTTTGGTTTTTGAAACAATGAAAAGATGATGAAAAGTAAATGTGAGGTCGTAACTTGATATAACATGAACTTCTCAAAAGCTCCCACTAGGGTGCATGAACCTAGAAAAGGTTGAGAACCACTGATTAATCTCTTGATAAGGTATAACACATGGTAGAATCTGTTCAGTCTCATTTGCACTGAATTAAATGTTTGATTTTTAGGCTATAAGGAACAAGATCATTCAGGAAGATTTCATTGTCGTGAGGCACAAAGAAGTCCGATTACAGAGAGAGAAAACAGAAGAGTTCTACAAAGAACACAAAGGGAAGTTTTTCTACAATAGGCTTGTAACTTTTATGGCAAGGTAAGGAAATTGTATTGATTTTAGAACAGTGTTGCATGCAATTTTCAGATTCACTGTGAATAGATATGAGATAAATAGATTATAATCAGTAGATGGGATACAAATAATACTCTCCTGATGACACCTTTTTTTTCTTTTGTTTATTTCTTACAATATATGTTTCCTGATCTTGTTGCTACAAAATTAAATGATCTTTCTAAAGTAACTTTTTTATTATATCTCATTAATTTGAACTAATTTTGAATGACATTTATTGTGGTGTTATATTCATGCTTTTATATGTTGGTTACATGTATGCATTTATGTGTTGGATTCCAAGTAATCATAAATTATGTTTTGTTTTCTTGTTTTTTGCATGTGTTGTTATGATGACAGTAGATGATTTTAGGCAGCCAGAGAAAAATGGTGAGAAATGTAAAAGTTTTAGTGGTATTGTGTCACATGTTACCAATACCAGTGTCATTAATATGTAAAGTTCATATGATTCTTCATATAAATTGTCAGAAGAACAATGTAAAATCACAATGAATTTTTCTAAGCACATTGATGCCTATTATGTAAGATGCCTCTTGTGACTGAGTGCCATCACTTTCCTTTCCTAGCGGTCCTACTCAAGCACTCATCCTGGCTCATGAGGATGCCATCAGGCGCTGGCGTACTCTGATGGGACCAACCAAGGTGTACAAGACCAAGTATGAGGCGCCAGATACTCTCAGGGGGCTGTATGGTCTCACAGACACTCGCAACTCCACTCATGGCTCAGGTTAGTAGGCTACTTACCACTTGTTTTGTCAGGAGATCCTATCTTGCTTGCCATTTTGAAGTATGGAAGCACAGTGTCATGAAAAATAAATGTGCAGTAGATAGAGAGTAGATATATTAGAAAAGAAGTAATTAAGAGCAGTTATGAGTTTGAGATGTGGCTATTGACGTGAATCACTATGTTATCTGGGCACATCTGAGAGTTTCATGTTGGTGATGGAGAAATTCATGTGGTGGGCCTGGATGTGAGTGTCTGTGGTGTGAGGTGACAGCTGTTGTGAAAATTCTTAAGCTTGGCTCATCAGTATTCAGCTAATATTCCAATGAGTACTACAGTACCACTAGTTACTAATATGGTCACATCACAGATTTGTTATCTGGGTTTAATGTTGTCATCATCATCCCTATATGTTTCCAAACTAGTCTCATTTAAAGCTGCTGTCCTTTAAAATGCCATAAAAGTTATCCCATTAGGACTAAGTATAATATATACTATTGTGTCTGGGTATTGATTGATTGATTTTTTTATTTTTTATATAACTTAACACTTCTATATTTTCACTGCTAGATGGAGAAGAGAATGCAGTAAGTGAAATCAAGTTTTTCTTCCCTGAATTTTCATGTGATGATTGGTACAAGCTTGACGAAGAAAAGTTTCGTAGAGGAGAATTTCACTTGGATGAAAGAAATTTTGTCCATAAATTGTTATGACTAAGTATTAGCTAGATGTAATTTTTCTATTTTGGCTTTATATGATAGCAAGCACTGAGACTCCTTTTTTAACAGTGACAAACTTGCTGTTGTATTCATCAATGTACAGAGTAATGAATTTTATAGTGATGGTGTAAAATAACCCCAGGATGCCTTATTGAATAATATTAGATGGGGACTTTCATTGCCTTCACTTGCAGAATATATAAAGGTAGATTTTTTGAACTATAAAATAACTTTAAGTATAAAGTTTATTCACAAGACAGGACTACAATGTAAGGCCTACAGGAAGTCATAAGTCTAATATAATTTTTGGCACACATGTTTGGCTCGTCATCTTCTCCTGGTTATACAATGCAGAGATTTCTTCCAAATTACTATCTGATATTTTCCAAGTGACAAAATTGGTCCATATCTACGAAAATACATATTAGGAGTTTTGAGATGCCCTATAGTACTATAATTAAAATATTAAGACAAAATATGTAGTAGGGACTATACAACTGCAGTGAACATAATAACTGCAGTAGGTTTCATTATAGTGTGATATTTGTTAATAATGGGTTAAGGGTGATCAGAGGCATTCTAGTACTGGGGAACAGTTCTTTGTAAATACATCAATAAAGCTAAATAAAATACAAGGCTATGTATATTGCAACCCATTATTGACAAGAATTAGAGAGTCGCTGTGGACAGATTTACATGCACATCACAAATCACTCAAATGATGAACAAAAGGAGACTGTGAATAACTGTTTTTGTTACTGAATTTCACTGATGGCAATTAACATGACCACATTTAACATTTATTTCATGACACTAATGAAAGGTGGTAAAAGGAAGACTTGTCCACACACAACTACCCGCACACACATGTATTTGGAACTCAGCTACGGAAATAAACTGTAGTCTTAGAAATATAGTACTAAGAAGTAGAAGTTAGACATAAGATTAATGACTAAAACCAGCTACCTGTTGATTATTATGTATTTTCTAATAGGCATGCACTAACTGAATTTTCTTTCATATGATTTAAAAGGTAGAGGACAAAGAATTGTTCAAATCGATAAATAAGACTACATATATGGTCATAGCCTCCCTCCTTATCATGAAGTGTGTGAGGGGTGAAGCGGCTTGTACTGGGAAATACTACAGTGGTACAGGAATAGTGTTTGTCCTTGTTTAGTGTGGAGTGAATCAAGTTTATGCCGAGTTGTGGTAGAGTATGGAATGCCACACCGTCTTAAGACAAGCAGTGAGAGGCTAAGTACTGTTCATAAATGTTGTGTTGGAAACAGAGGTTTTAATACTTGTAATCAAGAAGAGTTGTGGTACTTCCAGAAATTGGCAAGGTCAGAGGACACTGCTAGAGCTGGCAGGTAACATCAGCTTTGTTGTTCAGTATAAAATTATATGTATCTACAAATAGATAGATGACTAGGTATGTTTGTTTGTGTGTGTGTGAGGATGTGGGTGTGTGTGCATGTGGGGTGTCTTGTCTTTGTGGGGATGTCACTCTGGGATACAGATATAGATTGACAGATCAAATTATAATGAGTTGGAGGGAATTTGACTGAAGTTTATTGAACTGAATAGCATTAAGAGATGTTGATTTTTTGTATTCAAGTGTGCTATCACCTGTTTTGGAACTGTCTACTGTGAGCTTTTGGGTAAAGGACAAGAATTTTGGTTGATAATTATAATAGTGACTAATAGACAGTGGTGAATGAACCTGACATATGTAGAGACAATTGATTTTGTTATTTTCCATAGATTTAAATGATATAAATGGAAAGATTAGTAAATGCAGGCCTCAGAGAATGAAGTTAATTATATGAAACAAAGTATATATGGTGAGATTTGCTCTTATAATAGAAATGATAAGAGTGTATAGAAGGGAAGCTTTTGTAACCATTTCCTATTGCTATGGAAATTGATTTGGTTGGGTAAAGTGATGCCATTTTTATGCTTGCAGTGTGGGTGATAAAATTGAGTTGAGATTGGCAAGATTTCCAAATAGGTGAAGGGAATCAATAAGCTAAGAGCTACAACAATCCTACCACAACGGATACACGGCAGTACAGAGACATGACAATGGGCCTTAAAGGTCTAGAAATTAATGAACTGTATAGGAGAGGGCTTATTTTAGTGAACACTTCCCATATAAGATTAATGTTTGATTCTGCCTTGGGCTTCAGCTTCTTGAGGGGAACTCTACATTGCCCTGGTGGTGTACTCTCCCTGTTGTTTCATTTTGTCAGGTGCAGTTACTGAACAATCTCAAGTTACCTACAATCATGTCCGTGGAATTACTTTTGTTCATTGTAGTTAATGATTGTGCTGTACATACATGTTTGTGTTTTGTGAAAGTAAGGAATTTTGAACCCTGAATCCATATTCTTGGAAAAGAAATACTGTAAACATGACCAATATATACAGTATGCACTGTGTACCAATATGTTTTTTAATTAATTTTTTAAATTTTAAATGCCATCATCTTTGAACTGCAAAACACAAAAATATCCATCTCTGGCACATTTGAAAAGGAAAAAAAATGGTTTGTATTATTATCTTACCTCTATTGTATTTCCATATTTGTGTTAGTGTCTCAGGAGATCATGTTTCATGTTCAAGACTCTCAAGCTACAGTAATTATTTCAAATATTTACTGTAATATAAGGTAGACTACTGATGCACTCATTTCATGTGAATAACTGTATAATACATGATACAAGAGGTCACTAGGGAATCCAGAAAAAAAAATTTAACTTTCTCCTCAAATTTTCCCATCACAGCTAATCATAATCCTAATACAATAATGTTGAACTCTTACTCCTACTAAGATTAGCAACCCATCTGTGCAGCATCTCACCCCGTCTAAGTCTGATGCATTACAGAGACACTGCCTCACAGTCAGGGAGCATTCCATTTGCAATTCACAGTGTTCCCTTAGTTTAACATTGGCCGGAACATGAGAAACAGGGTCTTGGGATAGTAGCTCTCTCCCCGCCAGTTCTGCCAAACCAGCACCGGCCCGAGCTCAAAGTTACGGGAAGTGACTGAAGTTTTGGGTGGGTCTCCTGGGTTGTGCTGGTAGCGCCCAGTGGGGTGGGCTTGGTAGCAGCCACGGTAACCTCGGAACCACCATCCTCCATCATTCTTTTTGGCACAGTGACCACCTAGAAGGGTGATATCAGATGTTATGAGGTAGAAGTAAATAGAATGTACATAATGGTATTGAAATTATCAATGTGAGGTTGGTTATGCCTTTCTTTGACAAGTGTAAAACTGAAACATCAAGATAAAGGAAGTGCAAACTGATGAATTTAGATATGAGAGGAATTGTAGGTATGAAAGGTCTTTGTATATGTAGATTAAATCAGTTTACATAGTTTTGTTTTTCCAAGACATTTGTCATATGGATGCAGATTTTTCTTACCAAGCAGAACATCATTGTCACGGTCTGGAGTGGAGAACTGCATGCCATTGTGCCATTTGAGGGCGTCCCCGGCATGGGAGTCACTGGTGTATCTCCCCACGGTCAGTTTGTACTTCTCACTCTCTGGTGCCACTCTGTTGAGCATATCAGGGTAAATATCTCCATGAAATAAGTGAATGGCAGAGGCAAATGTTTGCAGGTTATGTGTGAAGAGAGCATTTCATAATTATAGAATATATACCAACAATAGACACTTCATAGGATTGTCCTCAGGGTTTTAGATTATTTTTACAAAATAATGCTGATCATCCATAGAGGCTGAGAGCCTGAAAGGAAGATGTCAGCCTGATATATGAATAAAGGGACGATTCATACTGTCATTGTGTCACTCACTGGTGCAAGCAATACCTATTACCCAGACACAGGGAGAAGTGCATCACCTCACCTGAACTCCTTCCATTCAGCCCATGTGGAGCCATTGTTCCAGTCTGTGATGTTCACTCGCAGCTCGTGGTTTCTGCCTTTAGTCATGACATGCAGGGCTTCAAGACCTGTGGAGAAGAGGCAGTCAGTACATTAATACTTTAGAATTTTTCTTTAAGATATTATAGATAAACATTATGTGCCATAACATATAAAAATATTAATGGAAAGTAATGGACCATGGATTCAAGGTATACCAGCATGTAGGGTTAAGACACTGAGATTGATTGGTGTGGAAAATGTTGTATAGAGTCGAGGACTGGATGGCGTTTTCCTCCTTTGACCGCCTATTTAGTACTTTACTCCTGGCAGAGGAGTGGAGGTCCTGAAAGTTTCTATTGTGATGGAGGAATAGGAATGGTGAATGATTTAATAAATGCAAAGACATTAAAAGTGTGCAGTTTCAGGTACAGGATAAAGTAATGATTATATGAGGGCATAATTCACTCGGCATAACAGTTGTTAAAAGGTCTGCAATGATGAAACAGATAATGAAAATAGCTAAGAAGCTACACCGATAATTAAAAAGAAATCGTGTTGATCTATCTCCTTTCCTATCCATATCATTCATGATGTGGTTATAGTGGTCCCACACGTTTGGCAAAATACAGTTCTCGCGATAGGTTCAAAACGATACCGAAGTGAGAGTCGAATCCGGTGTTGGCGCGCCGCGCTAACGTCACAGAATGACGTCGACCTTGTTTGAAGCACTTGTCACCATTTTATAATTATTCATAATGTTGCTATTTGAAAAAAAAATATAGGATCACCTGAAGATCCGCCACCCCAGCCGCACTCGGGGTGGCAGATCTTCAGGTGAGACAATCTGGGGTGGCGGATCTTCAGGTGATCCCATACTTTTAATGAAGTAAACTTTTTTCTGCATTTTTTTATATCCACTCAGTTTTTTAATGCGTTCATATAGTTAGGTTAGGTTAGGTTAGGCTAACCTAACCTAACCTAACCTAACCTAACCAAGTGAGAGAGTCTGGGGTGGCGGATCTTCAGGTGAGACAATCTGGGGTGGCGGATCTTCAGGTGATCCCTGTGGGGTGGCGGATCTTCAGGTGATCCAAAATATATATGTATATATATAGTTTCTTTTGTAATGTGTATACCTGCATGATTATGCAAGTTTAGATATTACATAACATTTAACTAATTGTATATTACCGTAAAAAAAAAAAAAAAAAAAAAAAAAAAAAAAATATATATATATATATATATATATATATATATATATATATATATATATATATATATATATATATATATATATATATATATATATATATATATATATATATATATATATATATATATATATATATATATATATATATATATGTGTGTGTGTGTGTGTGTGTGTGTGTCTCAAAAGCGAGACATGGTAGCGGGCAGGTGTGACGTGAGAATGTGTATGTGCATGCGTGCGTGACTTCCCACTGCGGGAGTGAACACCATTACGTTGAGGCAAGTGCTGGTTCACGAGTAACAGAGGACCAAGATAGGCATAGTGAATTAACGCCACTGAACATAAAAAAGGTAGGACTTGTATGCAGTTCCCTAAACATCCTTACACTTTAATGACCACTCGGTCGTTAGCCTCAGGCTATACGTGGTGTTAGGGTATTTAAATATTAGATGCCTCGCAGTCACGTGACCGAATAAACTTGTCTGTAGCTTAGGAGAATGATGGTGATGATGATGGAAGCCTCGTTTTAGTAGGTTATACATGGCGATAGGGCATTTAAATCTGAAATGCCCCTTGCAGTACAGTTCTAGTGTTGTTGTTGTTGTTGTTGTTGTTGTTAGTGATGGTGGTGGTGGTGGTGGAAGCGTCGTTTTAGTAGCTTATACGTGGCATTAGGGTATTTAAATCTGAAATGCCCGGTGCAGTCTGTAGCATGTAGTCGAAGTAAGACGATGATAACTTTAAGAGTACAGACTATATCTTGTCTTGACTAACTTGTCTGTAGCTTCGGAAAATGTCATATGTAGGGTAGGTCAATAACTCCATGTGTACGTTAGAATGGCACCATGTAGCCTAGGAAATACCCAGCTTAGGAATGCAAGTGTATGCTTACGTAGTAGGAAATGCCATACGTAGCTAAGGAATTCAACTTTCGGAAAGCAGCGCCATACGTAGCCAAGACAAAGATGGTGTGTATATCAAAATTATTAATGAATAGTGACATTCACGGTACTCTGATGCACTGTTTCAAGTAATTTTGCTTATAATTAAGTTATATCTAATTATTATTGTATTTCCACCCACCTATTACAATACATTTACATGCGATTAAATGCTGATTGCTAGGATGGGCCATATAGTATCTTTGGGAGGGAAATATTGTTATAAATTTCGTGTGTTATGGTGTGCTTGTAATGGCTGATTCAAACCTTAAGCTGCATGTTTACTCAGGATGCGACGATGCTTTGCTTGTCTCATTACTTAACTAATGTGCACATGGAACCATTATTAATAAATCATGATAAACTGATTACATGCAAATTAAGAGCAGCATATACGTTATTCTGACATGTCAATTACTCTTTCTCTCTCTCTCTCTCTCTCTCTCTCTCTCTCATGGGTCAATGATCGAGACACCAAATGAAGTAATAAATGTTCCACTTAAGGATGTATCATATTGTCGCGATGCAATGATTAGTTTGTTACATATCACTGAATATCTGAATGTTCGTGTTATTAATACAAAATTTTGAATGGAGGATGTATTTTGTTGAAGTTCTTGTATTTTAGTGCCAAGTTCAGCTTAGAGGAGGAAAGATGGAATAAAAAAAATAAATAAAGAGAAAGTTAAGATCAAGAGTGGAAGGGTTTTCGTCAGACTAGCAGGGCATTTAAATCTGAGTTTGTCATATGAACCAATTCCCCTTTTTTAGGCAGGCATATCTTCAGTCAGTTCGCAAGCAGCAGAGTATAGTGTGTGTGTGTAGTAGTCGCTGTGTGTCGTGGGTGGTGGAGCTATTGCAATGTTTAGTTCGGTCTATTTCGCCTCGGTGGGACCCCAGTGGTGGGTGTTGCATGTTTCCGATACTGCAGGGATTTTTCTTTTAATTCTTTTTTTTTCTTTGTTGCATTGAAGGTGACCAGTTGCTGTTGTATTGTGCGAACGTCACTCTTGACTTTACTTTTCCAGTCTGACGTTGTAGAGAGAGAGAGAGAGAGAGAGAGAGAGAGAGAGAGAGAGAGTTTACGACGAGTGTAAAGCGGCCCTTGCAACAATTTGGAAGCTTTTATTATCTAGCCTCTCCTTGTTTGTATTTTTTAATCAAGAGTTTTCGAAGTGTGAGGCTGTAACTGTGACGACTGTGTAAATGTAACGCAGGGCCTCCAGCGCACTACAGTTGGTGGATAAAATGTAAAGCATGAAATAACGAAACATTCAAAAGACACGTGAATTACGATGACTGTACTTCACTCTTCATTCTTTAGTAATTTTACTTTTAATTGCGTGGAACATTTACTTTATTATATTAGTCCATTTGGTGTCTCGATCAATGACCCCTGAGAGAGAGAGAGAGAGAGAGAGAGAGAGAGAGAGAGAGAGAGAGAGAGAGAGAGAGAGAGAGAGAGAGAGAGAGAGAGAGAGAGAGAGAATTTAACCAAGTTTCCCTTTGGCCGTATGCATTCACGAAGCCTCTTAAGAACTGATGGAAAGAACTATATTCTGAAACACTTCTGCGCCGCAACTCTACTACTTCTAAAAGACTCTAGTTGAAGTTACAGTCTCTTTTAAGGGTGTATATACGGTTCTGGTGACAGATTACCAAGGTTTCTACATTATTAACAGAAGGAACACTTGTGGTCTTTGGAAATAACCGTGATGAGAGAACAGTGTTTCTGAATACGGGTTTATTGCTCCCTCCCCTCATCCCAACTTCATACTTGTCATAGTGTCTTTTGTTGGGTCCTCAGCATGCTAACGCTGATGATCCTGGCAGTGATGGACTGATAACATTGAATTTACCTGCAATTCTCGTATTTCAGGGATATTCACTCTTCATGTATGTATCTGCATTCTTAAGTTACTAGAACCTACTTGGCGGTTTAACGCAGACTTGTTTCCGCGACAGTAAAGGAGGGAAAGCGACGCACGGTTAGTGAATCTGTGCGGGGAAATGGCTGCAGTGTAGAGACAGACTGCGGCGCCGGCCTTGGTTATGGTTCTGGCGTGGGTTTCAGCTCTCGTGTTTAGGGAGCGCTCTTCTTTTCTCTACTTTCCTGAATGAATGTTTTTGTTTTTCGTGTACTGTTTTGTTCTTCGTAAGGTAGTTTATATATTCTGAGCGACTAAAAGGAGGGGTCCTCTTCTTTCTTTTTGTTTTGCCTTTCTAGATAGATTTTCATTGGTCTAGACAGTTTTTTTTTTCTTTTAATGGTGAATAATTGCGACGTTAAAACACTGAGAGCTTTTTAAACAGGGACTTCCATTCTTTTTCTTCTTTTCTGAATGTGTTTTTTATTTTTTTTCGTAATGAAATATTCTTTTATTTGAAATTATTTCTATACGATGACCTCACTTCTTTCTTTTTACTTTTCCGACTGATTTTCCTCTTTTTTTTTTTTGTCACGAAATGTTACGTTTTTTTATAGTAAATTAAATACACCCCGAGCTGCTGAAACGAGGTGCTGTAGATGTAAAGTGTAAATGTACGCAGGGAGATTACTGTAAATATGTGAGTCATTATGTGAGTCACTTCCTTAAAGCTCATGTGTCCAGCCAGATCCGGAATCCAGGTAATTTGCCGTTGAGTTAGCCGGACAGGATCCCTCTGGACTTTCTCATCCGGCGCCCCTCATCACCATTACTGCACCGGCCTTTACTGCGCGCCCAATTACGTAGTTAGGTGAATATGGGCCGTAAACTGTGACCGTGAGAAAATATCCCTGGGAAAATATATTATAATTCTCATCGAAATAATATCTCAGCTTAAGGGCATGAGTGTTTTCCGTCTATCCCTCTAAAGGCAGCTTGGTGGCGGGACTGGCAATCCTGTCCCCATAAAGTGGCCAGTACAGGGCAATAGGAAGGCTCCACACTCCGCTTGTGGGTATTAAAGGTGGGGGACTGATAGACTCCTGGGTCCCTTTGTTGTGTTTTGTTGGCTTTTGTTTTGACGTGGATGCGTTTAGCGGCGGTCACCAGAGCTGGCTAAAGAAAGTGGGATTACGTGTCGCCCGGGTGAGCATCTCTATAAAAGGCTGTCTGTAAAAGTCTTGCACCGCTCGGGGCTATATTGGTGAGGGCGTTGGGAACTGTTGGTGAGGGCAGTAGCTCCCCGGAAGGAAAAAAAGGAAGGAAGGGAGGAAGAAAGGAAGGAAGGAAGGAAGGAAAAGAGTATATTCTGCAGGCAATGGCAACTTAACTCGGTGCAGGAAATTCTCCTTGACTGTTTGCAGCTGCAAGACGGACATTTTACCTGGCGGCCGCTCTTAATCTGGAGACCTGTCAGTTGCCGGGTACATCTTTTCCTGCCTCGCGGGTTTCCATTGGGTGTGTGGCGGCTTGGAGCACTGGATCGAACAGGGCCAGTGCAGCCACATGCTCCGCGACGCTCCACAGGTGGCAGCTGAATTTGGCTGTTGTGGCCTTCTTGGGTTGGCCGAAGGTATAATTGGACAAAGCCTTCATCAGATGCAGATCCTCGCGGGGTGCAGGTGGCGGCAGTGGGGCGCGGCATCAGCCTCATGTACATGGTAATGAAGGTGACGTAGGTGTCCCCGAGGCCTCGCTCCACCTGGCCTGTGCTGGAGCTGCTCCCCGAACGTTTAGTTCTTGATAGAATACAACACCTTTGGCCCCGCGCCGTGTTGTCATGGTGATCGGCGGCAGCAAATCTGAATGGGAACCGCTCGACTCTTGCTTCTCACAATGCTTGATGGAAAAGAAAAGGATAAAAAGACAGCACCATATTAAGCTTGTGAAATCCCTCCTGGCACTTCCTTGTGCCGCATGATTCAAAGCCAAATTACTGAGGAAGTCTGTGAGATCTTTCCTTGCAAGTGCTTTAACTTCTTGGCCACTAATACCGGGCGAAACTAGCTCGGATCCTGAAATATCTTGAGCTTTCTGTCAGGTGTACGTGAGGCTTAGGGGCCGTCCCGAGCAGGCTTGGAGAGCTGAACCAGACCACTTTCATGGAACTGAATGCTAGGAAGTACTTAGGAGTTGCTGTGCGAGGTTGCTGAGCGTGGGGTAGATATATGAATGTTGCTGGCCTCGTGTGACTCATTGCCTTCCATGCCTCGGTACTTATCCTCTCCTGACGCGTCTCGTTGACAAAGTAGTGTTTTTCCTGCGATACTGAGTTAAGGCGGCCGTAGGATATCGCATTGTGGGCAGTGAGGAGGCAGTCCACTTGCTACTTCCAAAAGCAGCACTCGTATAGGTTCCCTCTAAAGCCACCGTTGGTTTGTGACGGCTTTTGCTCACTGTGGCCTGTTGCCTGCGCCGGGGCCTCTGTTGCCTCGGCTGTGGCCTGCTGCTCCACTCTTGCCTGTTGTCTGCTACCTCGGCCATTACAGTGGTGATAAATCATTGCCCAGCCGAGGGTGGCGTGTATAGAATTTCCTTGCGATATGAATTCTTACACACACACACACACACACACACACACACACACACACACACAATTGGCGATTACAGTATTACTTTGCTATTTCCCAGAGGATGAGACGGGGCGGGAGGCAGAGCTCACAGTTATTGGGTTGAAAATGGTTACAAATTCAAATGAAGCAAATATGGACTCGCCAAACACACGTGGCCTGCGCGGACACGGAACACGCCATAAAATTGTTAGTATGTGTGTGGTGAGAGCCATTCATCGCGCCCATTACTGCTGCTCACCCCTCCCTTTGCTGGACGGTCATGCCAGGCCTCCCCGCTCACCACGCCAAGCCCCCGCTGCTGTAATACTGGGAAGAACATTTACGCTGCTTGTTAGAATGTTACTTAAGCTGATTACGTTTAGGATTTCTTCGTATTTCAGGAACAGGAGGGTGAGCTAATGTAAGATAAGACTCACTGTTATCGAAAGAGTTGAATGGTTAAGATTGGATGGTCAATAAGGCGAGGGTAGCATTGCAGTGTTAACTACATACTATACATTACTGATACCCCAACCATCCTTAAACGCTAAGCATCCAACTCTTTTAATAACTATGCATTTCTAAAGTACTACTAAAACTTAAATACACAATACGTTCCTGATACTTTCTCCATTCAACCCTGACCATCCAACTTATTTCATAACAAGTTTGCCCTCCGATTTCTGAAACATTACCAAAACCCTGAACACCCTCAGCTAAAGTTACTGTATAACAAGCAGCGCCGCACTTGTTGGATGATTAAATACACGATGTTGGCAAAACTGTACCTGTAGTGAGAAGGAGAAAAAAAAAAAGGAGAGAGAGAAAAAAAAAAGAAGGAAAAAAAAAAATGGAACGCATAGGATGTAGGTAACTCTGCAAAAGTGTAAAAAGAACTGTTTAGGGAATTGTCAACAGTGCAGTGGTAGTAAAGAAGTTTTTATGGTGATGGAAACATTTTAGTGATGGGAGGCGTGTTTAGGAGCTCCGAACACGGGAGATAGGGGGAACAGGACAGAGGAATAGGATGACAGCAACGTAGCGGGCTGTGGGAAGAGAATAGTTGGGATGCTGAAAATATAATAGTAAAAGAATGCTGAGGGCTTCGGTAATGCAGGGATATCAAAAGGAGACTCGAAGTTTTAGTAAGACATTAATAGTTAGAAAATGTAGTCAAGGTTTGGTAGCAAAGTTGCAGGAAAGGTTACTTAGCAGGAGGTGGATTTGGATTTTAAAAACGCTTTGGATTCTCATTACGACTATTTTCAAAGGCCACATAGATATTTAATTGGGTTCTCATGTTTTCCCTATTTATAGTCACATCATCTTTGCTAAACTATCACTAGGAAAATGGGAACTCTCGATATCTCCCAGAAACTTCCAGTAGAGCCTGGTAAAAGTAGTGGAGATAAGACGCCGAAATGTTTGGGAATTCATTACAACTATTTTCAGAGGCCATAGAGAGGATTAGGTGGTCTTATATATTTTTTCCCCCATTCATGATACATAATCCTCGGTAAACTATCACTAGGATAACGAAAACACTCCTGAGAAACTCCAGTAACTTCCACCAGAGCCTGTTAAAAGTAGTGAAGATAAGACGCCGAAACATTAGGGAATGCGGTCTCTTGATCTCACGGGGAAGTTCAGGTAATAAGCTGAGGTAATAGGGAAGATCGCATGTCAGGGTGACTCAAAGTTGTGTTAACTGGGGTTGCATTACGCGGGGCATATACTTGTTTTCATTTACCTGTAAGCTAAAACAGTTGGGAATGTGGAGGTTGTGTTATCGGTGTTTTATGTCGTGTTTCCTCGTCGTGTGCGAGGCGGAAAGGATGCCAACCGGTGAAGTTGTGGATACGAGGAAGTTAGCAGGTCAGGTCCTCGATAAAGTGGAAGGGAAGGGAGATAATGATTTCTCCTCTCGGGTTACGCGCGCCACACGAGTCCAGGAAAGGAATCCCTCATCAGTGTCTTAAATCAATCTATTAGTTAATCAATCTGTCAATCATAAGCTGCTCCTCTTGTTCGTCCTGCGGCTTGGAATAGCTTTGTTTACTGGCCCGTGGGCTGAACCGCCTTTTGAACTATTCCAGAGGCCACAAAAGTGATTATTCAGGTTCATAAAGGTGTTTTATCCTATTCACGATACATATTCCTTATTCATCCATCACTGGGATTACTAAAACACGCCTGTAAATGCTAATAACTTCCAGTAGAGCCTGATAAAAATAGTAGTGGAGATCAGGCGATGAAACTTTTGAGAATATGACTGAAACCCTTTAAGCGGAATGCCTTATTTCAGTTATACATTCTGCTACTGTATTCTCACCACCACCGCCACCATCACTACCACCTCATCCTGCACCAGCAATAACAACCATACCGTAATAATTATTCATGGGAGCAGCGAGGCACATTCAGCTCCTGACGAGGCTGCCGTGTGACCGCATCCATAAATAACACCCGTCGCCTCACCGCTGCCCTCCGTCATAACAACTTCCATAACCGCGTTCCACTTTCCCCTCATCCTGCAATATCTCACAGTGACGTTTTTATACACCGCCCCGTGATGTCTTGTGCTATCTGTACGTGTGAGGGTTGCGGTGTTGCCTGGAAGGAGGCGAGGCGAGGCGAGAGGAGGTGGGGTGTGTTTGGAGGCGAGGCAAGGTGAGGTAAGGCGAGGCGAGGTGGGACGGAGTATGTTAGCGTGCGTGTAGTGGAGTTTCCTGCCGTGTACTCGCTAATAAGGCTCCCGTGTACTTGATGTAGTGTGAGATGAACGCTGTATTTTTTCTTCTTTCTTCTTTCCTCTACTTCTTCCCTATCATTCCGCCTATCTACCACTACTGTCTGTATCAGGAAGGTAGACAGACAGATAGGTAGGTGGATAGAGTGAGTGAGTGAACACCCACTCATTTGATCTCTCTACCTATCTGTCTGCCCGCCTTCCTTCCTGCCTGTCTACCTACCTACCTACTACCTTTCTACCTACCAACTTATCTTTCTTTTCATTTGGGGAGAAATAAGCACAGGTATGAAGAAGCTAAGAAGGTACAATAGGTAGATAGGTGGGTAAGTAGGCAAGTTTAACACACTAGTCTTACTACCAATCCTTCTACCAACCTATTCTTTTATTCCCTTTTCTCTCAATCCCTTTCCCTCTCTCTCTCTTTCTTCTAACTCGGCTGTGAAAATGTCTACATTTGTACGTGAGACGGTCAAATGAAGGTAATCTGATGTATTCCTATTCTGTGTCCCCGCCTCCACACCCATCAGTCCTTAATGTGCAGGGAAAGACTGGAGACTCGCGGTGGGACAGACTGGAAACTCGGGGTATCAGATGTAAGGAGACGTGTTATTAAGTGGAAGGTGTGGAAGTATTGTGCGTCTTATGTTGTTGTGTGTACGTTTTCTTTTTTCCATAAGAACATAAAAGAAAAACGTAATAAAGTAAGGGAAGCTGCAGAAAAGCGACAGGCCTATGTACATGTGGTAGTCTCTGCACCTATCATATTCATCTATAATTCTATAATCTTATCTCATCTTCTTTTAAAGCGCCCTAATGGCTCGGCACAAACAACCTGTTTACTGAGTCTATTGCATTCATCTACCACTCTATATTTGAGAACTAATTCCTTCCTAGCTTTTAAAATCGAGGTAGATCATGCTTGAACCCATTACTTCTTGTCCTATCCTGATTAATGACCCTGATGACTCTTCATATGTCATCCTTGTTATATCCCCATTTAAAGAAGTGTATATCAGATCCACTCTTGACCTACGTCTCTCTCAGGAACGTAAATTTAAAAGCTCCAGTCTCGAGTAAAACGTTTCAACAACTTATCTGAACTACTTTTAATTAACGTGTTCTAGTCTAGTGGGAGTTGTTGGGGTTTTCAAGCGTCCTTTCTTGATTGTAGTGGTAGTTTAGCAAGTGATTCTTCTGCGTTGTCAGTGGGGGGAACACGAACAAGAACTCTACGTACTAATCATCTCGATGGTCTTTGAAAGTGGTTCTCGTAAAAGTATGTACCAAGTGTTTCAAAGTACGAGACTGGAATGATAACAAAGACCGAGAGGAGAGACGCGGGAAATTGAAGAGTGCACGTCCACACACACACACACACACACATACACACACACACGCTCCCCTCGGAAATGTATTGCTCTCTAGTTATTTACACTGCAATCCAGCTCATTAACACTTGAACCTATACTCTCCCTCCCGTCCCTCCCTCCCTCTCCCTCTCTCCCTCACTCGCTCACTCACACACTCACTTCCGCCTGCCCCGGGCTATTTACTTACACTTGGAGCGAATGCGTGTGGGTGCAGCCCCAATGTTGAGTGTTTTGAGGGTGTAGGAGTGTTTAGCTGTGTTTGGCTGTGTTAGGAGTGGTGCAGCTGTATTTTGCTGTGTTTGGCTGTGTTACGAGTGGTGTGGCTGTGTTTAGTTGTGTTTGGCTGTGTTAGGAGTGGTGTGGCTGTGTTTGGCTGTGTTAGAAGTGGTATGGCTGTGTCTAGCTGTGTTGGGAATAGTGTATGTGTATTTAGTTATGTTATAAGTGGTGTGGCTGTGTTTTGCTGTGTTAAGAGTGGTGTGGCTGTGTTTAGGTAACTATATTCGGGAAGCATCACTACTACTACTACTACTTCTATTACTACTACACTCACCCAGCCAGTGCTCGGCGGCGGGATCACCAATACCCTTCTTGTACTCTGCCCATCCCCTGCTGAAGTCCTCCTGCTTGGCTTGCTCGAGGCGCGCCAGGAGCACTGTCCATCCTCCGCCGTTGGTCGTGTGGTCGCACCAGACCTGCAATGATGTCTTGGTTACCTCGTGTCCCGCGGGAGGCAAGGGTGAGGCAGCGCGGGCCGAGGAAAAAATGGCAAAAGAAAAAAAGCTTGGGAAGAATGAAGAGCTGTGGAAAGAAGGAAAGAGAAGAGAGAGTGAAAGATAGGTGGGAACGACTGGGAAAGAAGGGAAGAAGGAGAAGGGACTGGTTGGTGAGTGAAGAGCAGGGAGGGAATTTGAAGGGAAGGAAAAGGTTGGGAAGAATGAAGACCTGAGGGAAAGCTTTGGGAGAGTGAAGTGAGGGTGGGAACGATTGGGAAGGGAGAAAGAGAGAGAACAAGAAAAGCAAAGATATGTAAAAGTGAAAGTTGGGGAGGGAGAGAAGTAGGAGAAAGAATGAAGGGAATGGAAAGAAGAGGGAGAGGAGAGGTTGTGACGGCAGAGAAGAGGAAAAATAGTGGGAAGAGTACAAGGTTTGGGAAAAAAGAGAGGTAGCATGGTAGTTTAAGAAAGTTCATGTTAGGCTGAGTTTTGCTGTTTCATGTGGATTCGAAAAAAAAGAAAAATAGCAAAGTTACTAATATACCAGCACGCATTGTTCTCCTCCTCTTGTGACTACTTCTCCTCCTCTTCTTCCTCCACCTCCTACCCACCCACTCCTCCTCCTGCTCCACTCCATTTCTCCACTTTCCTTATCTGCTCACTCATCCGTGCCTCTCACTTCTCTCTTCTCCACGCTTCATTTATCATTCCATTCCACCCCACGTATTCCCACAGGTCTCTTCCCTCCCTCCTTCTCTCTCTATCCCTCTCCCTCCATTTGCCTCCTCCCCCTGCCCTCCCAGATCCCCCAGTTCTACTCTTCACCACAGCTAGTTAACATGCACACAGTTAGTTGAGTTTTGGGCAGAATATCAGGCACATTGTTGCAGTGTTGTTGGCATGTGAGCATCGTGATGTGTGGAGAGGGATGTGAGGGGCGTGTTGTGTTTGGGTGGTAGTGGTGGTGGTGAAGGGGGGCGGAGAAGTGATGGAGGCTCGGGTGGGTGGTTTGGGTGGTGGTGGTGGTGATGGTGGTTAAGAGAGGAAGTTATTTGGGTGGTGGTGTATGTAGTGGTGTGTGTGTGTGTGTGTGTGTGTGTGTGTGTGTGTGTGTGTGTGTGTGTTGAATGATGAAGGTCTGTGCTACAAGAGTTTTCTCCTGTTTTTTTTCTTTCTTTCTTTCGTTTCCTCCTTCCTTTCTTCGTTATTTTTTCCTTCCTTACTTCCAAAGATACACGAGTTTTCTTTGTTATTTTTGTCTTTCCAATATTTTTCCTCTCCCTTCCCTCCTTCTTTCCCTCCCTTCCCTTCTTCTTTCCCTCCCTTCCCTTCTTCTTTCCCTCCCTTCCCTCCCTCTCTCCTTTCTTCCTCCCATCCCTCTTACCTTCCTACCTTCCTACCTTCCTTCATTCTTTCCATCTATCCACTCCTCCCTCCTTCCCTTTCATCTCTCGTTTCATTTCATTCACCTCTCCACTCTTCACTCTTCTTCTCTTCCCTCCCTTCATTCTATCCATCCCTCACGTCTCTTCCCTGTATCCCTCCACTCATTATCCCCCATTCATTATCCTTGCATGAGTATAACACGGCTCCACACTCTCTAGTTTAGTGCTTCGTCATAATTCCCTCATTAGGCTAATCATCACCAGACGCAGGGATACGAGACAGCTATTGCAACACCTGAGAGAAGTACTGAGGCAGGTGTATGTGTGTGTGTGTGTGTGTGTGTGTGTGTGTGTGTGTGTGATGAGGTTTTGTAAGGCCACAGGGGAGCAGCAACACAGGGTAATAGAGGGAAAATGTAATAGAAGAAGACTGGAGGAAAGAAAAGATAGATAGATGAAAAGGAGGAGAGGAATAAGAAGAAGGGGGGGGGGTGGAAGGAAAATGTGATCAGAATGCACTGGGGAAATGAAAATATAGAGAAGAAGAGGAAGAAGAAGGAAAAACAAAAGTAGATACAAGGGGAAAATATTAGTTTGTTGGTTGTCGTGTAATGTGTGTGTGTGTGTGTGTGTGTGTGTGTGTGTGTGTGTGTGTGTGTGTGTGTGTGTTTCAGAGGAAGTGATAGGTGCAGAAGTTCATTGGCAAGACAAACAAAATGGAAGGCTGTTTCAATACACAGGTAACGGAGGAGTGTTGCCAAAACGGAGAGAGAAGGAGGGGGGGAGAGCAGTGGGGGAGGGTTGACCTTTACATAATGACACCAACACAAATATAAGAAAAAAAAAGAAAGAAAGAGAACTAATATCAAAATAAAGAACAGATTAACACACTTCTTGGTCAACTTTTACATAATGATACCTACACGAACATAAAAAAAAAATAATAAAACTGATATAGAAAAATGGAGCATAGCTTAACACACTTTTTAATTACTGAAGAGAATGAGATACAAATATTAAATCAGCGTCATATTTTCCAGCTAATTAAGTGGCCAAAAATACAAGGGTAGTCCACCTTTTACTCTTTCTTTTTTATCATTAATTGTGACAAACATGACGTGCAAACCGCTCTGTGTTATAAATCTGTAAAATGAGGAGCGAATTAGATTCCACTATTGAGTTTCGGTAACGAGTGGCAGGCAGGAAGGGAGGGAGGAAGGGAAGAAGGGGGGAAGGGAGGAAGGGAGGGAGGGAGGGAGGAAGGGAGACAGGAAGGTAGGTCCAGGTGATGGGGGGGTTCAGGGAGGGTGGGGGAGGACAGGTAGTTAGCAGGGGAAGCATTGGGGGAGGGTGGAACAGGTGAGGGGAGAGCAGTGGGGGAGGGTGGGACAAGTATGGGGAGGGCAGGGTTAGTTAGGGAGGAAGAGGGGGAGGGTGGGACAGGTGAAAGGAGGGCAGGGTTAGAGGGGGAGGCAGTGGAGAAGGGTGGGGCAAGTGGGGGGAGGGAAGGGTTAGTTAGGGAGGTAGAGGGGGGAGGGTGGGACAGGTGAAAGGAAGGCAGGGTTAGAGGGGGAGGCAGTGGAGGAGGGTGGGGCAAGTGAGGAGAGGGAAGGGTTAGTTAGGGAGGCAGTGGGGGAGGATGGGGCAGGTGAGGGGAGGGCACGGTTAGTTAGGGAGTGAGTTAAGCCATCACGCTGAAATGAAATCATGTGGACACGTTGCCTGTGTAATCAACGAGGCTCTACACTGGCCTTACACACACCGCACCCTGCTACACCTCTGCCACACCCTGCCTACACCTTTGCTACACCGCTACAACACCTCCCAACCCTCTGTATTAGGCTCTAAAGCACACACTCGTACACACTCTACACCCTAGGTACACCTCAACTACACCCTTGCTATACCTCCCAGTCTTGCGTACTTTGTGTATTCGACTCTAAAATATGTATAAGAGATATGCGTATACTCTTTTGTTAAGGAATCTAATGTAGTGTCCTTGTATATATCTTCCATTTGTTCAGTAACCGAGGTCTTATTCTGCCTCTCCTCTCAGCTGTGTCTTATGGTTCGTTCTGGTCACGCGTGTGTGTGTGTGTGTGTGTGTGTGTGTGTGTGTGTGTGTGTGTGTATGTGTGTGTGTGACGTCAGGGAGTTGTAGAGAGTGGAGGGAAGAGGAAGGTGAAGAGGATGGTTACGTAGTCAGCATAACACCTTTCTTTCTTTCTTTCTTTCTTTCTTTTCTCTTTCTTTCTTTTCTTTCTCCGCTTGATCCTCTTCGCTGTCACTTCCAGTCCTTTCTCTGTTCTTCTGTACACTCTTCTCTTTCTCCTTGTTCTTTTTTTTTTTTTTCGCCTTCTCTTCGTTTTCTTCGTCCCTCTACTTGTCTTCCATATCTACTGCTTCTCTTTCCTCATTTTCGTCTTGTCATTATCGTTCTTTTCTACCACTTCCTCCTCCTCTTCCTCCTCCTCCTCCTCCTCCTCCTTCTCCTCCTCCTCCTCCTCCTCCTCCTCCTCCTCCTCCTCATTTCCCTCGGGCGCTAATTGACAGCCTTCTCGACGCATATATGACTAACGCTGAGGAAAATTTATTCTGAAGCAAGACCTCATCGAAAGGCGTGAAGAAAAACGAACTCGATCATAACTCAAGCCTTCGCCCCTTTAATTAAGAGGCTGAAGTAGGTGACAGGTGTTGCTAGAATGAATACACACACCCACTGCTCCTCTCACTCTCTCCTGTACTACAATTTATCTCCAGCGCCGCCGTGATCAAAGTGATGCGCTTGGTGTGGTAATCTGTGAAGTAATATGTTGCGTCTGATGTGCCGTGTTTCAGCACCTGTTTGTTTTATTACGGAAGGGTTGAGTCTGGGGTGTGTCTGGTTACTGAGTTGGAAGGTTGGAAGGTTTGTCTGTGGTGGGGGTGTTGAGGTGTGAGGTATGTGTGTCAGTGATGTGTTGGTTAAGTGTGTGGGTGTTAGGTTAGGTTAAGTTAGGCGAGGGTGAGGTGGTGGTGGTGTTGTCAGTTGAGTTCAAGTGGCTTTTAGTTGTTTGAATGTTGCGGTGAGATGTGTTAAGTTAGCTGGAGTGTTGTTGTTAGTTGTTTGAGTTTTGGGGTGTGATTGAAATGGTGCTGGATCAAGTTACGTTGTGTTAGGTAAGGTTAGGTTAGGTTAGGTTAGGGTGAGGTGGGCCTGTAGATTGAGTTTCAGGTGTTGTTAAGTTGGATGTCTGTGTTTTAGTGTTAGTTACCTAAGTGTTCTGAGGGTGGATAGTGTTGCTTAAGTGTATGTTACATTGATCGAATGTCTAAGTGTTGGTAATGGAGTATAAGAAAGTATATGTTTCTGATGGCGTTAAACTATTACATAACTGTCTTTTTAATGAACAAGGGAGGAAGCCACGAGAGCAAAAAGAGTCAGGAAAAAAATGCTCACTAATTGTCTCCCTCATAAAAGGTCCTGAAGATGAGAAGTGCTCTTGAAATGTATCTGGGTGTGTGAGATGAGTGTGACAGGAGTGGTTGTCTGTCTGGGATGGTGTTGACACTGTTAGCTAAGTGCGTTGAGGGTGTTAGTTGAGTTGAAGGTGTGGTGTCAGTAATTACATCAAGGTACACGGTGTCTGCTTGTCTTAGTGGTGGTGGTAGAAATGGTGGTTCTTTGTCTGAAATGATGTTGATGGTGTTAGCTTAGTGTGTTGAGGGTGTTAGTGAAGGTGGTGTCAGTAGTTGCGTCGAGGTACTTGGTGTCTGCTTGTCTGAGTGGTGGTGGTGTAATGGTGGTTCTTTGTCTGAAATGGTGCTGATGGTGTTACTTAGGTGTGCTGAAGGTGCTAGCATTGGTAGTGGTTGGGACGAGCTCCACCTTTCCATCATCTTCCTTTCCACTATTCTCCCACCACTGTCTTATTCCGCCTCACGCCCGACACAGCTCCGCCACCATCACTGCCTCCAGTATATCTTACACGCTTCTGGTGGCGAGGCGAGGCGAGGCAGGGAAGGAGAAATGCAACTGCCTCGGGTGTTCGTGAAAGGAGGCATTTCAACACTCAACTGAGCACTGTATCACCTCCTGATGTAACTCTTTTTACACTCTCTTTTGCCAGGGAGCACCGAGACACACCACCTTTGAAAAGTAACTGGGAGAAAGAGAGAGACATTTCAGCATTCAAACCGAGGCTCTTTTATCCTCACCTAATGTACATTTTGTCTATTTTTACATCTCCTTTTGCGAGGGAGCACCAAGACACATGCTTCTTGGAAAGAAAATAAAAGAAAGAAAGAAAGACGTTTCAACCTTCAAACCGAGACTTTTTTCTCCTCTGTTAATAAATATTTTGTCTTACTTTCTCACACTCTCATATCCAAGGAAACAGAGACACAGCGCCTCTGAAAAGTAAGTGGAAGAAAGGGAAAATGAGTAAGAGAGTAAGAGAAAGAGAGATACATTTCAACATTCAAACGCAGGGTCTTTTATCCTCACCTAATATTGTCTTTTGTTTATTTTCCTTTCTCCCACCAGGTGAGTGACACTTCGGTGGAAAAGAAGAAAGAAGGAGAAAGAAAGAGAAAGAAGAGAAGGAGGGATACACTACAAGTAAGTAAACAAGATATAACGTTGTCATCTTTACACTTCATACGAAACTAAGATGAAGGTCCAAGTGGGAGGGAGGGAGGGAGAAGAAAAGCGGGAGAATGTCTGCGTTTGGGGTGTTTGGTGTCAGCGAGGTGAGGAGGTGGGTGGCAGTAGATTAAGGTGCTGGCTGGGATGTGTGGCGAGGTAAGAGAGAGAGAGAGAGAGAGAGAGAGAGTGAGGGAGAGAGACTGGAAACGTGAGCCATCTGGGGAGCCTGGTGGTGGTGATGGTGGAGAGAAACAAGACAAAGAATGTGTTGAAATGTGCTGGAGTGGAGAGAGAGAGAGAGAGAGAGAGAGAGAGAGAGAGAGAGAGAGAGAGAGAGAGAGAGAGAGAGAGAGAGAGAGAGAGAGAGAGAGAGAGAGGATGTGAAGACAATGAGGTTATTATTTTAACAAGGCAGTTTTGGAAGAAGGAAGAGAAGAGGAAGAAGAAGAAGAAAAAAAAGTAAGAATAATGACGACGCGAATGAAAAGAACGTATGTATTCTAGAAAATGAAAGGAAACTGTCACAAAGAAATAATTAAAACATTCTGCTGCCCTTGGCCGGTGCCCCTCTTACATGAAAGAAAGAAACATCACCACCACTACAATCACCATCATCACCACTACCACACATACTAACTTTTGAATTCCTGCCTCTTGCCCCTCGTCCTCCTCCCCACACCAGCGCCACACACCAACTGAAAGGCGTCCTATAACCACACACCCACACACCCACACACACCCACACATCTCCAGGCTTGTGCTAGCGGGGGAGGGTGGAAAAAGAGTGACCGCTTTCCTCTGCAGCATTTCACGAGCGTCCGATGGATTAGTAAGGAAAATTTGCGTTTAAATGAAGACCCGCCGACGAGTGGATTCGGGAAGTCATCAAAACCAAATAAATCATTTTCATGGTTAAATAATTTCTGGGCTCTCTGTTGGAGTGTATTTGTAAAGAAAGGAGGGATGTGTGTGTTTGCTTGCTTCCGTTGGTTCCCCCGCGTGCTTTCGTATACTGTATGATGCGTATGATGTTGTTAGTGTTATTTTTGTTATTGTTAGCATACATTATATTACTTTTCCTTTTGTTCGCTTCATCATCATGTTTATTATTGGTGTTATCTTTGTTATTATTATCGTGCACTGGTTTCTATTACCTTCGAATTTCAACACTCTGAGAATACACTAGTCTCACCATCCATATCTTACCGAAGACTACATTTTCTTTACTCTGACATAGTTTACATTCTAGAGTACGAATTTCAGAAACACTCAGATAATACAGTATCTCTACCAAATAGAATTTCTCCCTTAGACTACGTTTCCTTTAATACGAGTTTTCTTTTACCATTTTATGTATCCGTGGCATACAAATATCACAAAAAAAAGAATACAGGAAAAAAAATCACGTTTGTCGCTGATATAACTCCTCTTTCATTACGCTATACAAAATCCGTGGCACACACATATTGCAAATACAGAAAGAAATAGAAAGATATCACTCGTGTCTCCCACTGTCACTTAGCATACAAACACTGCATCAAATCTGCGTTCTCTCTCCCAGGGGCAATGTCGCTTTATCCCCATCCATCCTGTTCCTGCCGCTGGGGATCATGAAGGGAGCTTGATAACTTGATAACCACGCACACATGCACGCCACCTCTTCCCACAGCCCACCCTATGCACTGCACGCTCTATCTATTACTCTCTCCAGTTTGTATGCAATTCCCTGAGTGCGAAAAAAAAGTATGGAGTGTGTTGGTGTGTGTGTGTTGGTGTGTCTGTGGGTGTGTGTGGATGAGAGGAAGGGAGAAGTTTACAGTGTGTGTGTGTGAGTGTGAGTTTTGGAGTATGTGGGTGAAGAGGGAAGGGGAAAAAAAGTATAGTAAGGTGTGTGGGGGTGCGTGGGTGAGTGTGGATGTGGGTGACGGAGCTCGAGGTGTAGAGTGGACAAGTTGAAGGAAATAGGAGTGTTATTTTGTTTTGTGTTGAAAGGGACACGTGAAAGCTTCTCTCCTGAGTTAATTTGGTCTAATACACTTATAGAGTTGACAGTGAGTGAGTGAGTGAGTGAGTGAGTGAGTGAGGGTACGTGTGTGTGTGTGTGTGTGTGTGTGTGTGTGTGTGTGTGTGTGTGTGTGTGTGTGTGTGTGTGTGTGTGTGTATGTGGAGCATTTTATACACATGTGCCTAGTAAGTAAAATTTTATGGTTTCCAGTGCCCAATAAATGTTACAGGAACTATTTTCTGTATGCAAATGTAATGAACTTTGTACTTTTGTATGTGAGGGTCATTGAATTGTCTATTTGTCTATCGCTATCATCAATACTATCTATCCGTCTATCTATCTATCTATCTATCTATCTATCTATCTATCTATCTATCTATCTATCTGTCCTCCTGTTTATCAGTATCTATGTACAAAACAACTAGTATCTATCTCTATCCATCCATCCATCCATCCATCCATCCATCCATCTATCACTGGTTACCTGGATGAGTTAATGGATTACATTAAACTCGCTCACTCTTCAATCTACGAGTATCTGTGAGTGGATGAGTGAACGGGAGAGTGGGTGGGTGAGAGAATGGAGAAGTGGAAGAGTGGAGGCATTACTCCGCCCACTCAGGGAAGGAGAAAATAAAGTCTGGCATTGGGAAAGTATTAAGGAACGGGTGACTTACTGTGGATTATTAGTAAAAAAAAAAAAAAAAACTCGAGAGAAAGAGAGAGAGAGAGAGAGAGAGAGAGACTTGGGTTTCCGTGGTGTCCATTTAGAGACGAGTGAAAGGGGAGGAGGAGGAGGAGGAGGAGGAGGAGGAGGAGGGGGAGGAGGAGGAGAGGAGAGAAGAGAGAGAAGCAAATCCAATTACTGCCCGCCGCTCCTAGAAATCCCTTGAATAATTGACCCTTGAGTGTGATTGAGAGTGCACACACACACACACACACACACACACACACACACACACACACACACACACACACACACACACACGGGCACGGTATAGGTGTGATTGTGTAGGTGTGTGTTAATTAAAGAAGAAAACCCAGGCTGCGTCAGGTGAGGTAAGGCAAAGGTGTGTGTGTGTGTGTGTGTGTGTGTGTGTGTGTGTGTGTGTGTGTGTGTGTGTGTGTGTGTGTGTGTGTGTGTGTGTGTGTGAGGTTGTTAGTAGTGAGAGATGGACAGGGTTGTGTGGCTTGCGGAGAGAGAGAGAGAGAGAGAGAGAGAGAGAGAGAGAGAGAGAGAGAGAGAGAGAGAGAGAGAGAGAGAGAGAGAGAGAGAGAGAGTTCGCCAAAATACCCCAAGTAGAGAAAGCTTCCTCTATTAACCTTAGGAACCAATGGGTTGTGACCTCCTCCTCCTCCTCCTCCTCCTCCTCCTCTTCCTCCTCCTCCCATCCCCTTGTTTTCTCTTCCTTCTCCTCTCCTTCCTTCACTCCCTTTCGTATCTTCCTCTTCACTTCCCTCGTTTCCCCTCTTCAGATTCTTCCCTCTGTTACTTCCGTCCTTCTCCCTCTCTCCTTTCTTCCCCTTGTTACTCCCTTTCTCTCTCTCTTCTCCCCTCATCTCCCCTCTTGTGTACGTACTTCGCTTCCTTTCCCTTTCCCCTTCCCCTCTCTTTCTCTCCTCTCCCTCCAACTTCTCACCTCCTATGCTCTTTCTTCCCTATTTACTTCCTCCCCTTTCCCTCCCCTCTATCTCTCTCTCACTTTATTCTCCCCTCTTCTGTGACTGTCCTCCTTTTCCTCTCCTCCTTCCTCTTAACTTACTCCTCGCCCCTTTCCTCTCTTCTCTAACTCTCCCTTCCCCTCTGACCTTCCCTAACTAACTCCCCCTTTTACTTTCCTTCCTTCTCATTCATTCTCTCCCTCATTCTCTCCTGCCTTCCCTTTGCATACCTATCCCCTTCTCCCTCTGCCTCTCTCTCTTTCTCTCTCTCTCTCTCTCTGCTTCGCTCCGGTTGGTATATCGCTCGGGAAATATATCAGCCGGAGAGCCTTCCCGATAATAGGCTTCAGCGGGAGTAATGTCCGGTATGTGGTCAGAGGCTGTCCAGGTCGATGCTGGGCTGGAGTGGATGGCCTCTGATGCGCCTCCGACATGAGATCGACTCAGCGTTCACGGGATGCTGCTGGTGGCTGGTGGGGGGTGGAGGCAGTGGTGGTAGGGTGTTGGGGGAGGGGGAGGGTGTTGGTGGAGAGGTTTTGGGATTAGGGTGTTGGGTGTGAAGAGTCTTTTGGGTTTTGTGGGAAGGGTTTTGGGTGTTGAGTGTTGGGGGAGGTGCTGGGTGTTCCGTAGGGTATTGGCTTGTGGGTATTTTGGGGGAGGATCTGTTGGATGTGTTGTGTTTCGGTGCTGGTTCTGTTGGGGGTCTGGGGTTTGGTCTCGGCAGCTCAAGGTCAGTGTGATCGGCCAACTTGGTTTATGGTGAAGGTTAAGAGATTGTTTTCTTGGGTCACTTGTGAGGGTAGATGGAGCTGCGGTGGCTCTTCAAGATTACTGTTGTTAGCACTGATGTGAAGGAGCGGCGAGGAGGAATGTTTGGGTCAGGGAGGTACAGATTTACTTTGCTTTCTCTTTCCATTCAATCACTCAGAAAATTAAGCACGCTACTTCCTCCTTCCACACACACACACACACACACACACACACACACACATCTGTACTCATTCGCCTCCTTCCTTTGTCGTATGTAAAAGTTATCGTGAAACATGACAAAGGCTCCTAACGATGTATATTTCGGACAAAACTCTCTTATTAAACTTTCAGATAAAATCAATACAACGAGTTACAATGTGGCGGGTGAAATTAGTTAATGATGCGACTCTAATCAATCTTTATTTCGTGGCATTTCATTTTTACGTGGCACAGAACCTTTACTTAATTTCTGGCCATTAAAAAAAAAACAAAAAAAAAACAAACATTCACTGAACTTTACTGCATAGGTTCTAGTGCCGGGGAGAACTCTTTAGAATTAGATAGAACTTGTTTGAGGAGTGTCAGGAGGTTCTAATAAGAAACAGAACCTTATAACAATGTGAGAAAGAGTTCTGGTTGGATATGTCGAAAGACAGAACCTGGGAATGACATAGAAAAATAAGTTGTAGGTATAATGAGACAGAACCTTGTGACGATGCGGAACAACAACAACAACAACAGTAGGTTAGAATGAGAGAGAGAACTTTGTAACGATATAAAAAAAGTCATGATGTATTATTCTCAAACACTAAACCTGATAATAATGAAGAAATAAATTATCTTAGGTTCTAGTGAGAGAGAGACCCTTATAACGATACCAGAGAGAGAGAGAGAGAGAGAGAGAGAGAGAGAGAGAGAGAGAGAGAGAGAGAGAGAGAGAGAGAGAGAGAGAAAACATTACTATCAAAGACAGAACCTAACAACACAGAAGTAATTAATCCTAAGTTTCAGCGACGTAGACGGAACCCAATAACGACACGAGCAAAGAGTAAGAACGTACGAAAACTGAAGCCAGAACTCAATAACACTGTAGATGTAAGTAATCCCAAGTTCTGATGACGTGAAGAGAACCTGACAAGACAACGTTACAGAGAAGGAGCAAACGTGTATTATTATGAAAGACGGAACTTAATAACACTGTAGAAATTAGTAATCCCAGGTTCTGATGACGCGGGCAGAACTGGTAACGATGTAGAAACGAGAACGAACTCCAGGACAAATGATTAGTGAGTTGATTAATAGCCGGCTAACTTTATGTGATTCTCTGGTTGATGGATGGAGTCATTTTGGCAGTCCACCCCCAGAGAGAGAGAGAGAGAGAGAGAGAGAGAGA